>NC_044359.1:16816853-17017773 GCF_007364275.1 Archocentrus centrarchus
CGGTCCTGGGCTTTGCCCAGTGTTTTGTGTGTTTTGTTAAGTTTCTGAATTCCCTATGGGTTTTGAGTTTCAGTTCATTACCTGTTTTTTCTCCCTCAGTGTGCCTGCCTCCCTCTTGTCAAGTCCTCTGTATTTTGGTCATTTCTGTTTCTTCTGTGTTTAGTTTGCACTTCCTGTTTTATTTTCCTATGCTCCTGTGTGTCATGTTGAGTTTTGCTTCCTGTTTTCATTAGTATGATTCTGTACACCTGTTCTCTCCAGCTGTCTCCTGTTGGATTCAAGGATTCTTTATTGTCATTCGCATCACATTTACATGCTGTGGAATGAAATTTCTGTCCTCAGGTCCCAGTGTTGCCTTAAAGTATAATAAATATAAATAAAAAGTAACAATCCCTTGTCATTCCCTGTGTCTATATTGTCTGCATTTCCCTGTGTTCTCTGTTGGGTCGTCCCTCATTGTAGCAAGTGTCCCTGCTGTATTTCCAGTCTGTCTGAATTGCCATGTTCTTTGAGTTAGTTTATTCTCTGATTCCTGCCAGCAATAAAGCTGTGTTCTAAGTTACTCCTGTCTCTGAGTTCTATATTTTGGGATCACATTCCGCCTGCCTCACTACTGAATTATTCAATTCAATTCAATTCAATTTTATATATATAGCGCCAAATCACAACAAACAGTCACCTCAAGGCGCTTTGTATTGCAGGTAAAGACCCTACAATAATACAGAGAAAACCCAACAGTCAAAAACGACCCCCTATGAGCAAGCACTTGGCGACAGTGGGAAGGAAAAGCTCTGTTTTAACAGGAAGAAACCTCCAGCAGAACCAGGCTCAGGGAGGGGCAGTCATCTGCTGCGACCGGTTGGGCTGTGGGGAGAGAAAAGACATGCTGTGGAAGAGAGCCAGAGATTAATAACAATTAATGATTAAATGCAGAGTGGAGTATAAACAAAGTAAATAAGGTGAATGAAACAAAACAGTCTATTGTGGGAACCCCCCCCAGCAGCCTAGGCCTATAGCAGCATAACTAAGGGATGGTTCAGGGTCACCTGATCCAGCCCTAACTATAAGCTTGATCAAAAAGGAAAGTTTTAAGCCTAATCTTAAAAATAGAGATGGTGTCTGTCTCCCGAATCCAAGCTGGGAGCTGGTTCCACAGAAGAGGGGCCAGAAAGCTGAAGGCTCTGCCTCCCATTCTACTCTCAAGTATCCTAGGAACCACAAGTAAGCCAGCAGTCTGAGAGCGAAGTGCTCTGTTTGGGTGATATGGTACTATGAGGTCTTTGAGATAAGATGGGGCTTGATTATTCAAGATCTTGTATGTGAGGAGAAGGATTTTACATTCTATTCTAGATTTAACAGGGAGCCAATGAAGAGAAGCCAATATGGGAGAAATATGCTCTCTCTTTCTAGTCCCTGTCAGTACTCTAGCTGCAGCATTTTGGATCAGCTGAAGACTTTTCAGGGAGCTTTTAGGACAGCCGGATAATAACGAATTACAATAGTCCACCCTAGAATTAATAAATGCATGGATTAGCTTTTCAGCATCACTCTGAGAAAGGATGTTTCTAATTTTAGAAATATTGTGCAAATGCAAAAAAGCGGTCCTACATATTTGTTTAATATGTGCATTGAAGGACATATCCTAGTCATAAATGACTCCAAGATTTCTCACAGTGTTACTGGAGGCCAAAGTAATGCCATCCAGAGTAAGTATCTGGTTAGACACCATGTTTCTAAGATTTGTGGGGCCAAGTACAAGAATTTCAGTTTTATCTGAATTTAGAAGCAGGAAATTAGAGGTCATCCAGGCCTTAATGTCTTTAAGACATTCCTGCAGTTTAACTAATTGATATGTGTCATCTGGCTTCATTGATAGGTAAAGCTGAGTGTCATCTGCATAACAATGAAAATTGATGCAATGCTTTCTAATAATACTGCCTAAGGGAGGCATGTATAATGTAAATAGAATTGGTCCTAGCACGGAACCCTGTGGAACTCCATAACTGACCTTAGTGTGTGAAGAAGACTCCCCATTTACATGAACAAATTGGAGTCTATTAGATAAATATGATTCAAACCACTGCAGTGCAGTACCTTTAATAACTATAGTATGCTCTAATCTCTGTAATAAAGTGTTATGTCCACAGTATCAAAAGCTGCACTGAGGTCCAACAGGACAAGAACAGAGATGAGTCCACTGTCAGAGGCTCTAAGAAGATCATTTGTAACCTTCACTAATGCTGTTTCTGTACTGTGATGAATTCTGAAACCTGACTGAAACTCTTCAGATAAACCGTTCCTCTGCAGATGATCAGTTAGCTGTTTTACAACTACTCTTTCAAGAATCTTTGAGAGAAAAGGAAGGTTGGAGATTGGCCTATATAAAGCAAAGACAGCTGGGTCAAGTGATGGCTTTTTAAGTAGAGGTTTAATTACAGCCACCTTGAAGGCCTGTGGTATATAGCCAACTAATAAAGGCAGATTGATCATTTTTAAGATTGAAGCATCAATAATTGGAAAGACTTCTTTGAACAGTCTAGTAGGAATGGGATCTAATATACATGTTGCTGGTTTGGAGGAAGTAACTATTGAAGTTAACTCTGAAAGATCAACTGGAGCGAAAGAGTCTAAACAAATACCAGCAGTGCTGAAAGCAGCTGAACATGAAGATAAAATTTTGAGATGGTTATGAATAATTTTTTCTCTAATGTCTAAAATTTAATTTGTAAAGAATTCCATGAAGTCACTACTAGTTAAAGTGAAAGGAATACTCGGCTCTACAGAGCTCTGACTCTTTGTCAGCCTGGCTACAGTGCTGAAAAGAAACCTGGGGTTGTTCTTATTTTCTTCAATTAATGATGAGTAGTAAGATGTCCAAGCTTTACGGAGGGCTTTTTTTATAGAGCAACAAACTATTTTTCCAGGCTAAATGAGCATCTTCTAATTTAGTGAGATGCCATTCCCTCTCCAGCTTTCGGGTTATCTGCTTTAAGCTGTGCATTTGCGAATTATACCACGGAGTCAGGCACTTCTGATTTGAGGCTTTCCTTTTCAGAGAAGCCACAGTATCCAAAATCGTACGCAGTGAGGATGTAAAACTATTGACGAGATAATCGACCTCACTGGGAGCAGAGTTTAGGTAACTGCTCTGCACTGTGTTGGCACATGGCACTGAAGAGCATAACAATGAAGGAATTAGATCCTTAAACTTAGTTACAGCACTTTCAGAAAGACTTCTATTGTAATAAAACTTATTCCCTACTGCTGTGTAATCCATTAAAGTAAATGTAAATGTTACTAAGAAATGATCAGACAGGAGGGGGCTTTCAGGGAATACTGTTAAGTCTTCAGTTTCTATGCCATATGTCAGGACAAGATCCAGAGTATGATTAAAGTGGTGGGTGGGCTCCTTTACATTTTGAGAGAAGCCAAATGAATCTAACAATAGATTAAATGCAGTGTTCAGGCTGTCATTCTCAGCATCTACATGGATGTTAAAATCACCCACTATAATTATTTTATCTGAACTGAGCACTAAATCAGATAAAAAGTCTGAGAACTCAGACAGAAACTCTGAGTAAGGACCAGGTGGACGATAGATAATAACAAATAAAACAGCTTTTTGAGTTTCCCAATTAGGATGGACAAGACTAAGAGTCAGGCTTTCAAAAGAATGAAAACTTTGTCTGGGTCTTTGATTAATTAGTAAGCTGGAATTGAAGATTGCACCTAATCCTCCTCCTCGACCTGTGCTTCGAGCATTCTGACAGTTACTGTGACTCGGGGGTGTTGATTCATTTAAACTAACATATTCATCCTGCTGTAACCAGGTTTCTGTAAGGCAGAATAAATCAATATGTTGATCAATTATTAAATCATTTACTAAAAGGGACTTGGAAGAGAGAGACCTAATGTTTAATAATCCACATTTAATTGTGTTATTCTTTGGTGCAGTTGATGAAGCTGTATTATTTATTGTTTTTGAATTTTTATGCTTTAGTTTTTTGCTGATTTTAGCTTTGTTTTTTGGTGGTCTGGGAGCAGGCACCGACTCTGTGGGGATGGGGTTTTGGGTGGATGGCAGGAGGAGAGAAGCTGCAGAGAGGCGTGTAAGACTGCAACTCTGCTTCCTGGTCTCAACCCTGGGTAGTCAGGTTTTAGGGTTAATAAATTTGGCCAGATGTCTAGAAATGAGAGCTGCTCCATCCAAAGTGGGATGGATGCCATCTCTCCTAACAAGACCAGGTTTTCCCCAGAAACTTTGCCAATTATCTATGAAACCACTCAGACAGCCAGCGATTCAAGGAGAACATGCGGCTAAACATGTCGCTCCTGGTCTGATTGGGGAGGGGCCCAGAGAAAACTACAGAGTCTGACATTGTTTTTGCAAAGTTACACACCGAGTCAATATTAATTTTAGTGACCTCCGATTGGCATTACTGCCGACGTGAATAAAGATCTTACCAAATCTACGATTAGCCTTAGCCAGCAGTTTCAAATTTCCATGAATGTCGCCTGCTCTGGCCCCTGGAAGACATTTGACTATGGTCGCTGGTGTCTCTAGCTTCACGTTTCTCAAAACAGAGTCGCCAATAACCAGAGTTTGTTCCTCGGCGGGTGTGTCGCCGAGTGGAGAAAAACGGTTAGAGACGTGAACAGGTTGGTGGTGTACCCGGGGCTTCTGCTTAGGACTACACTTCCTCCTCACAGTCACCCAGCCGGCCTGTTTTCCCTGCTGCTCGGGATCTGCTGGGGGGGAGCTAACGGCGGCTAAGCTACCATGGTCCGCACCCGCTACAGGGGCCTGGCTAGATATAGGATTTTCCAGGGTGCGGAGCCGAGTCTCCAATTCAGAAAGCCTGGCCTCCAGAGCTACAAACAGACTACATTTATTACAAGTACCGTTACTGCTAAAGGAGGCCGAGGAGTAACTAAACATGTGACACCCAGAGCAGGAAAGTGCAGGAGGGACAGGAGAAGAAGCCATGCTGCTGGTGAGTCGGCTAAGAGCTAAGCTACTAGCTGCGCTAAGCTAGTGAATTTCTAAAAACAAATACAGTCAATAATGTGAATACAGGTGATTCAGCAAAGAGTGTGCTCTAGATAAAGTAGGTGAAGATTACACTAAAATATGTTGTTATCCAGATAGATCGAGCTATACAGATTTAACAGCTAACAGACAGCAAAACACGACTGCGATCCGAAACAGGAACAGGAAGTGATACAATGCCGCAGTGAGAGCCAACACCAAGTGACAGCGCCACCAAGCTCAAGGATAATCTTGTCATCTACTATACTGTAGCACCATAGTATAAAATCAAATGACAGATTTTTTTTGCATACATTTACAGTTTGTTTTCCTTCATTTTCACCATCCTGATTCAGTGTGGTGCAGTGGTTTGCCAACTCCTGCTTGACTGGGGCCTTTCTGTGAGGAGGTGTCCCTGTGCCTGCATTCGCTTGCAGGTTTTCTACATGGAATGCAATCAAAGAACATGCTTGCTTGGTTAATTGGTGATTCTAAATTGGCTCAGGCTCTGTGTGTGTCTCTGTTGCTCTGTTATTCTTGTGATGGATAGGTGTACACCACCTCTTGCTAAAGGTTGGACATGCGCCCCCCATGACCCTTACTGTAACTGTGCAAGCAGATAATGGATTGCTTAATGGACTCCTTATCCAAGGAAAACAAAACTTTAATGCAATGCCACAATTATCGGTCTATCCATCCATCCATTCTCTTCCGCTTATCCGGGGCCGGGTCGCGGGGGCAGGAGCCTAAGCAGAGAAGCCCAGGCTTCCCTCTCCCCAGCCACCTCCTCCAGCTCATCGGGAGGGACCCCAAGGCGTTCCCAGGCCAGCCGAGAGATATAATCTCCCCAGCATGTCCTGGGTCTACCACTGGGCCTCCTCCTGGTGGGACATGCCCGGAACACCTCGCCCAAAAGGTGGCCAGGAGGCATCCTAATCAGATGCCCGAGCCACCTCAACTGGCTCCTTTCGATGTGGAGGAGCAGCGGCTCTACTCTGAGCCCCTCCCGGATGGCTGCACTCCTCACCTTATCTCTAAGGGAGAGGCCAGCCACCCTTCGAAGGAAACTCATTTCTGCCGCTTGTATTCGCGATCTTATTCTTTCGGTCACTACCCATCACTGGGGGTGAGGTCACTGAGGCAGTTAAACAACTCCTTGGTGGCAGGGCCCCTGTGGTGGATGAGATTCACCCTGAGTTCCTGAAGGCTCTGGATGTTGTAGGGCTGTCTTGGTTGACACGCCTCTGCAACATCGTGTGGAGATCTGAGGGCAGTGCCATTGGATTGGCAGACCGGGGTGGTGGTCCCCATCTTTAAGAAGGGAGACGGGAGGGTCTGTTCCAACTGGGGGGGCTCCGTCTGAGACCACCCTCTCCCGTCTGCTGGGGTAGGTGTGCGGTTGTCTTTGGACTGAGTGGCCGGGGGTCTTCCTGGCTCTTGGTGGGCTGCTGGTGGCCTGGGGTTCCGGGGGCTTTCCGTACCTGCCTCTGGCTTCTGATGGGTGGAGCTGCAGCGTTTTGCCCTCATTGGTAAGTACGTTCCATGACACAGACACAAACATGACACAGACACAAACGCCCACTCAATCACAACTCAACAAAATTGTTGGTGTGCGTAACATGCTTTGTTAGTTTTGTTTTTCACACACAAATTTATTTTTGCAAGTATTGATAGTATTTTTTTATATGTTAAAGTGATGAAGTATCTGATTAATAGACTTGTGCTCTTTCCCCTTTTGTTTGCTCCCTTTCTCTCTCCCTTTTTCTTCTCTTTATTTTCCTCTTCTTCAGCCTGTCAGCTCTGGCTGTTACATAGTATGTGGAAAAATAACTCAGATAAATAAAATAAAGGGTTAAAACATCAACAAGAAGAGCCTATTGAGAACCTATAGAGCTCATCTTGAAATAGCAAATATGTTTGGCACAACAACGCATTCAGATCACAGTTCTGCTTGCAAGATCTACCAGACATGACAGGCTTTAAAAAAAAAAAAAAAAAAAAAGAAGGGAGACGGGAGGGTCTGTTCCAACTTTCGGGGGATCACACTCCTCAGCCTCCCCGGTAAGGTCTATGCCAGGGTGCTGGAAAGGAGGGTCCGTCCGTTAGTCGAACCTTGGATCCAGGAGGAACAATGCAGTTTTTGTCCTGATCGCAGAGCGCTGGACCAGCTCTTTATCCTCTCAAGGATATTCAAGTGTGCGTGGGAGTTCGACCAACCAGTCTACATGTGCTTTGTGGACTTGGAGAAGGCATTCGACCGTGTCCCTCCAGGTATCCTTTGGGAGGTCCTGCGGGAGTATGGGGGTGTCTGGCCCATTGTTGCGGGCTTCTTGTTGCGGGCTTCACAGTGGGAAGGCTTTTTCCTTGGTGGCCTCAGAGTCTCATCTCTGCTCTTTGCAGATGATGTGGTCCTGTTGGCTTCATCAGGGGGTGACCTTCAGCTCACAGTGGAATGGTTCGCAGCTGACTGCGAAGCAGCTGGCATGAGAATCAGCACCTCTAAGTCTGAGGCCATGGTCCTCAGCGGGAAAAGGGTGGAGTGCCCTCTCCGGCTCAGGAACGAGTTCTTGCCCCAAGTGGAGGAGTTCAAGTATCTCGGGGTCTTGTTCACAAGTGACGGGAGAAGGGAGCGGGAGATCGACAGATGGATCGGGGCTGCTTCTGCATTGATGCAGATGCTGTAGCGGTCTGTCGTGGTGAAGAGGGAGCTTAGTGTAAAAGCGAAGCTCTCGATTTACGTACCTACCCTCACTTATGGTCACGAGCTTTGGGTAGTGACAATTACCAGTCATGTCAGCAATTTATTCTCAATGTGTGTGACATCTAATGTTGGTGTTTCATTGTTTATACCTCACTCTACATAACAGAATACCACACGTAGCATTCACAGTCCTTTCTACTTCAGCTTTGTTAAATAAAAGTTACCTTGTTACTAATTATGTCACTCTACAATGGAAAGAAAGTCGTGCTATTTATTAGCTCTTCCCATCTACCTCTGTAAGTAGATATTTGCCTTAAATTCACAGTGGGTCTTCAAACAGTTTAGTGTGTATAGGTCCAAACAATATTGTTGGTACTGACTTTGAGGTTTAAGAGTTAAAAAACATGGAAAAAATATACAACCCTTTGTATGAATGTGTGTGTGATTGGGTGAATGAGACTTATAGTAGAAAGTGCTTTGACTACTCAACTGAGTAGAAAGGCACTATATACAGTAAGTACCAGTCCGTTTATGAAATTATTTATGCAATGCTAATGTGGCCCGGTCAGCAAAGGACAGGACTGACACCAAATAAAATTTAAAATGGGTCTTTATTCCCCGACTGAACTCATAATAAAGAATAAGAACAGCGTTAATTCTTTGTTTTGAGGTTAATTAACAAATGTCTCAACTTTAACAATACACTGTGCCCCTGCCTCCTCCAGCCTCAACACCGCTCATGGACACAGAACTGATCAACGGCTGTAGATTGAAAACAAAATGGAGGCCTAAGCTTTCCTACTGTGTACAAATCAAATTCCCTATACAGACAACAGCAGTGGCCTCACTTTTCTGATAAAGAAAACAAAGACAAGAAGAAAAGGAATAAAACAATCAAACACATTCACAATATTACAACACGACTAAACTCTATACCCTCAATAAAGTTAATCTGAACAGTGTTTTACAGCAAAACAGTACATAACACTTCACATCATAACACCAGGGAATAGTCGGTGACTTACTCTGACTCCAGTGGTCAGCCTGTGCTATAACACACCACCTCAGCCTATCACTGGATTTCTCCCCTCTGAAACCAGCAAGAGCAAACATAAGCTCAGTCTCTGAAAATAGCGCACACACCATGCACGCTGGATCACACGTATATGTTGTGCCTTTGGTCACTTACGCTGCTTCACTGCTCTGGCTTTTCCACACCGTGCGGCAAACAATCGGTTTCTCAAGCAGCTTTGCGGCGATCTGATGGCGTACGGGACATTAGTCTGGCCTCTAGCCTCGATCTGAAATCTCGCGGGATTTCCGCATTCTCGCGAGACTAACCAGCTTCAGTGAGAATGACAACAATGCTCCACCAGGTGGGGCTGTTTAACCCTCTATTTAATCGCTTCCAATTTCACCTGGCTACATTAAAAACACCAGGTAGATAACCTTTCAACTCTCAACTAGACCGTTCAGTAACATAATTGGAGTAAAAGCAAAGAGGCTGAGTCTTATACAGACGATGACCAAGATATGTACCAGGACCATGACATGTTGTGTTGTGGTCCTGGGCCCTTTGCTCCATGTTTGGTGTTTTTCTGTGAGGCTCTGTTTTTTTGTTGTATTTTTGCTGTGTTCCAGGGTTTGTTTTCATTGTTCTCCCTGGATGTTTCCACTCTTCCCTTGTTGCTCATGTGTATATATTGTGTGTGTCTAGTTATGTTCCTTCTTGTCTTGTTGTTTATTGTAAGCTATGTGCATTCTAGTTTTTGTGTTTCCCTTCTGGTTCCCAAGGCTTTCAAATTATTCTGCCCTGGGTTGAGATTTTGTATTCTGAATTGAGCATTTTTATTTTCTGCAAGAGCCTCCAGTATTAAAAGCTACTTTAGAATTAAGCTCAGTCAGTGGCGGCTCTAGAAATATTTTTCTTGAGGTGCTAAGGGGAGGTTAAGCATTTTACTGAGGGTGCTATGAAGGATCATTTGTTCTCTCAGTTCTCAACACACAGACACAAGCTATTTTCTTGGGGGTGCTATGGGGGTGCTATGACTTTTCCAGGGGGAGCTATAGCACCCCCTGGCACCACCACTGAGCTCAGTTCTCACATGTCTTGCTATTGGGTCCAATCCTGCGTGCCACACAGCGTGCACATGACGTGTTGCATGAACTGGAAAAGCTTGTCAACTACAGCATGCATATTTGTACTACAGTTTCTTGTTACTTGCCTCTCAAAATAGTACACATTTGAATGTGATATTTTTCTGTGTAAGTAATCTATTTGAAATACTTTATGTCTTTGGAGCCTCTGAGATATTCAGTAAGAAAACTGAGAAAACATAATAACTGAACTGGTTTAGTTAAGATTAGTTTAAGGCAAAGCATCTGGGAAAATTCAAATTCTTTGTATCTGCATTTAAAATCTTCCCCTCTAATTTCCACAAGTCATCATCAAAACTCGCCTTTTTTCAAGCGCCAGAGTCCAACCTGTAGAATTTGTACAATAGAAATAACAAGCAACCACTCCATAAGTCCATGTGACAGCAGATCAAATCAAACGTTTCTACTCTCTGAGAACAAGGATTTCAGGTATTTATTGCTTTATAGCTAGTATTAACACCAACCAGTATGAAAATACTCCTTATGTGTGGTTACATATATATCACATTTTAGAGCAAGTTTTGGATGTGTCATAGATGAAGTAATAGCACTAAAAGTGAGTGCTCCACAGTTGAGTGCTCTGATTGCTTGAAATTGTGTTTTTCTTGATGGGCCAGTTTGCAGCCAAGTTATCCCCATTGTTGTTTACAGATGTGTTGCTTGTTATTTTGTTTGTATCATTTTCCCTATTACACTGTAAATCAAAACACTCAAAAATGCTCAGTCCTCTTTGTTCTGTACAGCTCTCATCCTTCTCTGGGTCCTCGCAGTTCTGCCCCCATTTATCTCTTCTCTCAGTGTTTTCAGTAATGCCCTCCAGTGATGTAATTGGAGTATTATTTCTTTTAAAAATGCACCCTAGAAGAAAAAAAACAAGGACTGGATTTAAATGCTCACACAAAAAAACATTGCTTCAGGAATGGCTGAAACTGAAAGTAAGATGGTTGACATGATAGTAAGATGATAGCAGCTGCAGATATATTTACCGTTCTCTTGCCTGCACCATGAGGTCAGTCTGCTGATGAGGTCATCCAGGGGTTGCAATGATGTCATCCAAGGAGGTAGAAAGTCCCAGTTTCGTAGTCTAAGTGGCAAACAATCAGGTCTGCGTACCTGAAGAATGTTAACTGCTGCAACAGATATAATCACCATAATGACTGGAACACCAATACCAGTCATCACCTTCCAGCCAGCCATGGAGAGAGCAAACACGAGGGTTGGGAGTAGCACAAAGCAGAGAAGGAGATACGCGACAGCAAACCAGCGGTACCTGTATAGGTGTGTTATTTGGTTTTTGATTTTCCATTAAATTAGCTGCTATCAGATATTTTGTTTTTTGTGGAAAAAAAAATACCTGGCAGTGCATTTGCCAAGGGCACAGGCCATACGTATGGGTAGGCGAGTAACTGGAATGGGATACCACAGCAGGATACCAAGGAGGTTAAAGAAAAAATGACACAAAGAAACCTAGAATAAAGATATGAGAATAAAAGATGCAACTGAAAGACTGCAGACAGAGACAAATTACAGGAAAAATATCAAACATACAAAACCTGTGTGAATGAAACAACATGAGACATTTTCTCGGGAAAATGTGACAAGAAAAGCTTTTTTTCCACATCTCACACCTCCACAGGGGCCTGTCTGAAGGTTAAAACTTGCTTCTTTATTCTTTTTCAAGAGGGAGGATTAAATATTTAGTTTTAACAGTTAGGGCTAGGTTAAGGGGCTATGCAATATTCCCAGGAGTGAACTTAAAAAGATCAAAATACACATAAAAATATGTGTGTGCGTGCGTGCGTGCGTGTGTGTGTGTGTATATACATGTACCTGTGTAGCAGCAGCTAGCTTATCTCCCGGACTAGCTAGGGCTGCTAGTATAGCTGTTGTAGTGGTGCCAATGTTGGACCCCAGAGTCAAAGGGTAGGCTCTTTCAATGCTAATCACACCAATCCCTGAGAGGTTACAGTATGATAATTCTGCATTTAATATAATCAGCAAATGTAAGCAAAATTAAATTGCAAAGCACTAAAATAATAAACGGTACCAGTCAAAAGTCTGGACACGTTCACCCTGTGAGTCCAAACTATTGACTGGTAGTGTACATCAGTAAAGGACGTAGGAAATGTAGCTTTAAGATCTGAGTAATAGAGACAAAAACTAAGTAATCCGTCAGGTTGTGCATAGACAGAGAGGAGTAAAACATCACTTCAATCACTAGACCAAAATATATAACAAAAAATAAAAATAAAAGTTTATACAATACATGAATCTGACTACATTGGTTATAGACGTGTCTGATATGGCACAAATATACAAATGGATACCTTTTTACAAATGTGCTTAAACATGATCTCATGCATTCTCCTGTGGTGGTAGGTTATCATCAGTGAAGTCGATGGCAAACAAAATGAGAATGTTGCTACGATTTAAAGTTACAAGTAGCTTCTTTTATAATAATTATCAGGCGGGGAAATACATTGTGTGAGTAAACACCTTTAGTAAGCCACAATATATATATTAAAATGAAATTCCACAGGTAAGTATAATGTCACTGTTTTGTGTCTATTACCTATTAGTGGAGTGATGGCTGATGTGAAGACAGAACTACTCTGTACCAAAAAGGTCATTCCTGCTCCCACGAACAGAGCCAAATAACCTGCCAGCCAAGTGAAAGGGTAGGGAAACTCTGCAGGACACACAGTGGGGGTGAGGTATCCCTGAAACCATGCTACTTCATGTATTTGTATTTATTACGGTTATTCCCTGGTTTAGGTTTTCATAAAGTAAGGAATGTGGTTAAATCTTGGATAGATTTTAGGTCAGGATAACTGACGAGCTGTGTTATTACCTGTGTTAACAACATTGTTAATGGCACTGGCCACCTGGCCCTTCAGGAGGGAGTTGAGTAGTTTAACCAGCAATATCAGGCAACTGCACAGGACCAACAGCGAGGAAGCCAGGAGGATCAGACCTATGGCTAAATCTGACAAAGAGCAGTCCACAAAGAGATGCCTGCCTGAACGGAAAGAAAGTGATAAGAAACTAAAGAATCACTACTATCTCAGAACAACTGACCAAAAGTTAAATGTAATCAATGCTTAAACAGCAATTCTCAATTACTGATACTTGAGTAATTAAGTACAGTCTAGGAAAATATATGTACAGCAAAGGGGTTGTGCTGAGCCAAAAATAATAAGCCAAAAAGCAACAAAAAAAAATCAGTGCCTCACACACTTTTTGGCACTACTTCTGTTAATCAGACCATCAGGTCTTAAATGGCACATCTTTTGTAATAGAATAAACAGGCCAAATTGGAGCCCCTCAGGTATGAGCCTTCAAAGGTAGCAGCTGAAACAGAAAAATATCAGAGGAAAAAGTACTTTAAAGGCAGCTTAAAAAGACAGAAATACTGAAAAAGTGGCATACATTTTTGTGTTTGTTCTGAAAGGTTGTGTGTTCCCCAGGAAGTTTCATTGACCTGTTAACAATAATAAACAGGCAGAGCACAGATGGGCACTTGAGAGCTGATTAGATAGTTCACTAATTTGACATAGTTTTCAAAATCAGTTTAAGTATACTTTTGGTTTTACAAAATACATAAGAAGCTACTTTTAAAATTATTGTAGTGTCTTTACCCTATTATCTTTACCTTGTTTTCTGAATAACTAGCCTAAATATAGCATGCATAACTTTAAAATGTAAAGTTTCTTAGATCCTATCCTGAGTAAATAAGAAGCCCGGTAGTACATTTTATGAGCATCAATATTGTTGCTGTACCTTCATGGCTGTGGTTTGACACCAGTGCTTCACCAGACTCTTGTTTCTCGCACTCTGGTCTCCTGTAGCAATTGCTGTAATGACTGACCGATCCAACTAAACAAAGAAAAACATTATTTTAACAGTCTTATTGACATGATTACAGTGTGTTTGATAATGTTTAAGATTATCACTTCCATCCATTTTTTTTTCTTTTCTTTTCTTAGTTTGAGCTAGGGCATTGTGTAAAGACATTTGTGTCACTTAATGAGAAATATACAGTGTCATACACAATCTGTCAAGTTCCTGGGTCAGTTTATTCAGTGTTTTGAGTTGTTTTGGACTTTGAGGTTTTGTTTATTTGTTTTTAAGGCCACAGAGAAAAAAAGTCTGACAGGTACCCCAGCCATGCAGCATGAACAGGCAGGAAACTGGAAAAAAAAAACAATCATTTATGCTATCTGCTACAGGCTGGGATATCTTTTGTTTGGTAGCGTTTTAATACATCATTGGCCCCTTTTTGTGTGTGTGTGTGTGTGTGTGTGTGTGTGTGTGCTCATGCGTGGATGTCCCTGTGCACATACGTGCCCATGTTCATGCACTTGTGAAGACATGCATGTGACCCCTTCCAAATTTAACATAGTGAGCCCAACTCATAAGATTTTCTTTTTCTTCAACTTAACAAAAAACCCCAAAAAAACCCACAAGAATAAAAGCACCTCAGTGACGACCAGCATCCAGACCCCTAAACAAGGACAAAGAGAGTATCAGAAACCAAATCAGTCAGTGTGGTGAGTCCAAACATCACAACACAGGATGACAACAAGAACCCAAAGTTCCGCAACCTACATTAAAGACCAAGAAGCAGTGGAAACCCCCGTGCCAGGGCAGAAACATGCAGGAAGGTCTACATCAGTGTCTGAGGCCCAATGCAAAGCCAACAGAGGCCGAGAGCACAACTCGGTCCCACCCAGGCAGCACAGGCACCCAGAAAAGGAGCCCAAAGCACCATACGAGCTGAGGGACAGTGAACAGACCCAAGGCCCAGGAGGCACAACAGCCAGAACAACCCGGGCGCCCAGACACAGCCTCAGCAGCACAGGACAACTCAGCCCACAGGAGGCCCACCCAAGCACCCCCACACCCACCGCCCCCGCCACCCCCCGACAGAGCAAAAGGCGCCCACCCCGCCCCCAGAGAGCCAGGCAAAGGGGCAGGGCACCAGGCCAGCAGGGCAGACGACAAGCCCGCACCACACGGGCACACGCGGTGAGGGGGAGGGGAGCAGATAAACGGAGAGATTGTGGGGCAGGGGAGGGAGAGATTGTGGGGCAGGGGAGGGAAAGAGGAGGAGCCACATAGCCCAGTCAGCAAGACCTATCAACCCCAACCCATCCTCGAGCCGCACCGCCCCCAACGCCCGCATCACCCCCACCCCGCCCACAGATGCAAAAACAGAGCCCCCACACAGATCCTTCCTCCCAGCAGCTGTAAGACTTTATAACCATCACTGCTCCCAACAAAACCACAATCAATAGTATGTAAATATTGTATGGTAATATATAAAGTATATTGTAAATAGTCTGTCCTGTTCAACGTTCAACACACAGGCACACCATGTACATTTTTCAAGTGAATCCATAACTGGTTGTATTTCTGTACAGTATATATTATTATTATCAGTAGTAGTATTATTAGTATTAGTGTTATTATTGTTAATCTTTTTACATATTTTTTTCAACAATGTATATTTATATCTGAGGCTGCTGTTACACCTAAATTTCCCCTGTTTCTCTTTCTTCTTCTTCTTCTTCTTCTTCTTCTTCTTCTTCTTCTTCTTCTTCTTCTATTTCCTCCCTCTGTGTTCCCTTCCTCCTGTGTTGAGTATCTAATGTGTAGTTCATTCATGTGTCTTTTGGTAATCTCACTCTGCCTCTGCGTGTCTGCATTTGGGTCCTCAACGCAACATCCATTCTGCACATCCTGCAGATCATGACACAATCTCCATTAAAGGCTAGAGGTGCCAGTTTTCAAATTAAACTTCACGGCTTTAGAACAAGTTTCTGTTTTTTGTTGTATTTTTTTTTTATCCATTCTTCTCAAACTGCTGTGGAATAATAATACATCACTTTAATAGGTAACCTTTTAAAAGCAAATTCTGTTTAATAGGTGATGCTTTCACCTTTTGGGAGGTCTTTTTTTTGTCATTGGTTGATGTATGCTATTTCCATTTTATGCCAGTTTTTAAATGTAAATAAATGCTGTAATATTTACTAGGAATGTCCATTTATATTAACTATTACAGAGCTGCAATATTATTATTTACAAACAGCAAAAATAGCATTTGTACTCTATCCCTAAACGAATTTATTGAATTTGCTTCTGTTTAATTTCAGATTAGTACAAGAAAAGGCTGGAATATTTATAAAAGTTCACAGGTGCACTGACCTGAATTATCATTTTAGTCAGTGGCTCAGTTAGAACTTTAAGAAGTTCAGGAGCTTCTTCACCACTGCTGAGCTGTAGTGTGTCAACCATAGCCTTTGAGATTTGTCTAAGCAACCCAATCGCAGCTTCCAGAGGGAGAAGCACCAACACAGACAACCAGTTAAAACAGTCATGGACTGTAGCGCCAGCAAATGCCCTAGAACAAACACAATGTTAGGTGTTATTAAAGATAAACATATATATATAAACATATGGCACATAACACACAGCTGTACCTTTCAAACTCTTCTCTCTCCCCAGCCTGCATTAGAGCAACAAAGGTATTAGTCACTGATGTTCCAATATTAGAGCCCATGATGACAGGAATGGCTGACTGCACGTCCAGCACTAAACAAAAACATTGCAATATTGGGAAAAATTGATAATCAGAAGAGATTGGTTGTTCATTGACCATGTGAATTGGTGGTGTTTAATTGACTTTAACTCACAACCAGAAGAAACAAGACTGACAACAATGGAGGTTGAGGTGGAGGAGCTCTGGACTAACACTGTCACCATTATCCCCACCACCAGCCCTGCCACAGGGTTAGAAAGGATAGCATTTTCCTGGACAATATCCCCTGCTATCCTGCCTTTAATGAAACCAAAGAGGCACAGATGGGTCAACAGCTTTGAAATTCTAGATAAAGTGTTGCTTATGTTTATACAGTAACTAAACTATGTGCTTACCTCCAACTAGCTGGAAAGCAGAGCTTAGAATATCCAGAGAGCACACAAAGAAGTACAGAAGCAGGAGAAGGAGGGGAATTTTGCAGAGATTACATGCCACCGTTTTCATTCTCTGTAGTCTTGATAGAGTTCCCATTATCAGATCTTGGAGGGCATCCATAATGGGAAACTGGGCAAGAAAAATGATGGTTAGTGCCTTTATTAATAGTTCTGGAATTACAGTAAATAAACAGTAGAACTTCTAATTGTAATTTTACTTTAAGTAGCAGTAATAACAGTGGAAGTAAATGTAATCTGATTTGTAATTTAGTGATTCATACTACCATTATCAAAATGAAAAGAGTCCAAGAGTCCACAGGTTACAGCAATTTGTATTAAAATAAATGAGTAAAGTAAACTAAACATACCTGTGTTTTGCTGATAGACGCCCCTGGTTCACAAAGTTGATGTTTTGATTAAAAAAGAAACACAAAGAGCATTTTTAATGAAAATAAAAGACATAAACCCGACAAAATGACATGGATGAGAAAGGAAAGCAAGCAAGGACAGAAAGCTACAAAAAGAAAGGGAGGTGCTACTGTGGAGTGTAGATTAACTTTTAGTAAATCATGGATGACTGCTGGGATACTGAAAAGCTCACTTCCTTATTCTTTCTTCATCACTTCACCTGTAAACTATCTGTGTTTTATTGTCTCAGTTTGATATTAAGAATTATGCATAACTATTTGATCTTTCAGCCTGTGAAATCACACACTATTAAACTCATCTTTATTGTGTATGTGTGTCAAAAGACAAAATTGTCCCAATAGTCCCAATTAATACTGCTATATAAAGGTACTATTAAGAAGAAAAAAAATTAAACAGTTGTGCTACTGACCATAGCATCATAAGCATTACCGCAATTTTTCACATGAAAATACAAGAGGACTGCACTTAAACTGTTTTGTTTGTATAAGTTATATTAGAGTTTAGTTCTAACAACCTGATTTATCACACGTTCATCTATAAAGCTCAAGGAAGCAGCTTATGGTAACTTTAGTCATTGCTAGAAACACAGTAGCTTGTGATAGTCATAATGATACTGATAGCAGTAAAATAAATATAAATAAAGGCTTAGAATGCTATTTTTAACAGAACAAAAGAGGAAACAGAAGCAAGGAACTGTGTTTGTTTGGGTGGAGTACGTGTAAGCACAGTCTGGATAAGAAGGTGTAGCATCTATGACTTAGCAGCTTACCTAAAAAGAGGAGAATTACTTAACTATGAAAGATTATGCTGATACCATTGCTTTTCTGGGTCAGTGGGGATGAGAGTCCCCAACTCTAAAGCCTATCTTCAGAACTACAGGTGTACATGAAGAGGAGAAAAGATAAAAAGCTACATGTTCATGATGATTACCAGAGTCTACTAAGTGAAGCAGCTAGTGCGGTGAGTAATGGTGGCTAGTTTCATCTGCATTCACTGCTGTGGTAGTAATAGGTGTCGCGAGAGGTTGTCCAGGAATATATATAGTTGTGCAGCAAGAGCAGAATCTAACAGATTTGCTCTACCGCGCAGTCTATCAGGGCCTGAAAGGGATTCGAATCATTATTGAAACAAAGCATGGCAGGAAGTATGAGACGGGGAGTTACTGACTGCGACAGACTACCCACCAATATTTGGCCATGCAGGGCAGGTCACAACAAAGTGGCCAGACTGCCTGCAGTAGTTACACAACCTAGCCTTCATTCGCCTTTGCCGCTCCTCTGATGTTAGCCGGGCTCATCCAATCTGATTGGGCTCAAGATTGTTGTCACCGGGTGAGAGTGTTGGGCTGCAACTAGTTATCGAATCTCAATGCCAATGAAACCAATTCCTCAAATGAGCCTGGTTCATCATGAGAAACTAGTTGGTCTTTCATTTGGTCATTTATTGAATTTAGAAAAACTCCCTGAAGCACACTTGTGGACTACCCTGCCCCTGCTTCTAAGATGCGGCACTCTATCGCATGCTTGTCCACAGTTTTATTCTCCTGTTTAAGGTTTAATAGTCTCTTAGAAGGCGTGCCCTCGCTAAATGGATGATTGAATATTTTCTTTAATTCTTCAATGAATACATCATGAGTGCAGGTTGAGATCAGAGTCGATATAAAAAAGGCTTCCACCCAAGTGAGGGAAATACCTCAGAGGTATGCCACCACATGAGACAATTTCGATGCATCATCAGGGAAGGAGCGTGGTGATCATGATATTGCCAACGCACAGGAGTAAAGTTCCACAGCACCTAACCTCCCCCGCAAACGGCTCCTGAGAGGGAGTTGTGGCATCTTGGGTTGGCAGTTGGTACAGCCGGAGCCTCCACCATTGAAGCAGGGAGCCAAAGCGGGGTTTGAATGTGCCAGGGTGTCTGTGGGAAGAACTGGAGGAGCATATCCAGTAATAGCTTCAACCAAGATGTTGGTTAGTGAGACCATGCTGCAAGGAAAAGACAGGAGGTTGAAGTGAAGGTCGCAGATTTGAAGACGCCAAGACTTGTCATTGGAAGTGACCAGGAGGGGCCAGGATCAGAAATGAGTATATCAGAGGGACAGCTCAGGTTGAGCAATTTTGGATAGAAAGTAAGAGAAGCAAGTTTTAGGGATAGATGGTTTGAACATGTGTGGATAATGGAATTAAGTGAACTTTCACTTAAGCTAACACAGCTATTATTTGCAAGAAAATGACAGTTGGAGTATGGTTAGGCCAAATAAATAAAAGTTTCAAATAAGAAAATAATTTTATATTTGACATGACCTGTCTGTGTGGTTTGCTTTTTCTCCCAGTGTTTGCATGGGTTTTCTCTGAGTACTCTGGATTCCTCCCACAGTCCAAAGACATACAGTTAGTGGGGTTAGGTTAACTGGTGATTCTAAATTACCCATAGGTGTGAGTGTGAATGGCTGTCTGTCTGTCTGTGTTATACTGGTGACCTGTCCAGGGTATACTCTGCCTCTTGCCCCATGACAGCTGGGATAGGCTCCAGCCCCCCTGCAACCCTGAATTGGAAAGTGAAAAATAAATGGATTTCCAGTAAAACCCCAAAGAACAGACTTAAAACTAAGCCATTACTGTTTTTTCATATTCAAACTGGTTTTTCAGTTTTTTTTTTCAGTTTTCTAGGTAGAAGGGCAAAAAAGCATGAACCTTTTAGGGTTCACTGCTCAGTGTGCACTGTGATGTAATCATTTATATTTTCCTGTTTTACACATGAGCTAACATCACTCTAGAGGTCAGCAGACAGACACTGAAGGATGTGACTTGTTAACTATTGAAGTTTGCATATTCTCCCCATGTTTGCGTGGGTTTTCTTTGGATATTCCGGATTCCTCCCACAGCCCAAAGACATGTAGTTAGTGGGGTTTGGTTAATCAGTCATTCTAAATTGTCCATAGGTGTGAGTGTTAATGATTGTCTGTCTGTCTGTATTACCCATGCAACAGGCTGGAGACCTGTACAGGGTGTACCCTGCGTCTCGCCCTTTGACAGATGGGACAGGCTCCAGCACCCCACCTCAGTGAGCCTGAAAAGGATAAGCGGAAGAGAATGGCTGGATGGACATGACACTCCATTATTAGCCATTGCCATGGTAGTGAAGACAGGTTGATACACAGAGCTTACAAAGACTTACTTAAACAGATAAAATAACAAAACGAGGAGTAAATTCTCAAAACTTGTTTCAGGTAATTGAAAAAAAAAAGAAGAAGAAAGAAAACAGTGAAAGTGATACAGTAGAACCATGTTCATACATTTGTATGTGGTGTGTACAGCACTCTCCTGCACATTATTTGCTCACTAATGAAGGAAAACCAGTTTCCAAAAAATTGCTGAAATGCCTTAAAAACTTGATCAGGTTTGTAATTAACCTTTTGGAACAATACAGTAACTATTTCAATAAAAATACAAAGTCAGATCTTTATGACAAGGGCCATTTCCCACACTCTTGGGTCTACATATCCCTCCTTCTGATGAATAATTTTTATCCCCCAGTGGGGACAAAAATTATAGCCTCCACTAAATGGATTTCAGTAATGCAACTTAAATACTATAGTGCAAGCAGTAAAATCAGGCCTCTGTTCCTATTCCAAATCTACTATAAACCAAGCATAACTTTGCAGCAGTCCCCTTCGCAGGAAAGAAAAAGTGAAGGCGAGTCTATAAAAGCAGACTTTTTTCTTAATCTGACAAGTAGGAAATACTGTTGTGGCCAATTTATTTATTCATTCATTCTGGTCGACAGCAGGTTGTGCTGTTGCACTCTGAAATTATTTCATATCAAATACTGAATTAGCTGACCTGGTTGAGTAGCACTGTATGAGTGTGTAAGTGGGATTTTTTATTTTTATTTATTTATTTTTTTGTAGCAGGTTCATTTGTTACATTATGTTTGATCATGTGCACAAGAGGAAAGGACTAATTACCTACGCCAAGGAGGTTATGTTTTCGGTCGTGTTGGTTTGTTTATTTGTCTGTTTGTCTGTCTGTCTGTTTGTTTGTCAGCAGGATTACTCCAAAAGTTATGAACGGATTTCCATGAAATTTTTGTGGAGTGGTTGGAAATGACAAGAGGAAGAAGTGAGTAAATTTTGGCGGTGATCCGGATCACCATCTGGATCCAGTAATATTATTAATGATTCTTCACTATTGCGGGATAGGGGGTTGGCCTTGGTGGAGGTTTGCGCTCTCTGTGTGCTTCTGGTTAATTAATTTAATTTTAAAAAGAGATATTAAATTATTCTTGCAAATGCAGTGGTTAAGTTGAAGTTGATTAGTTCATAGTTTATAAGAACACTGTGGCTGAATTATTTTCATGATTAAAGACTTTTCAGAAACCACAAACGTCTAATTATTTTTCACAAATCACACCCCGCTGACACCCATATTGGTGTGCTGTGCACACTGTAAGTGTATAATTATGTTTCCTTTAACCTTAAATGCCTCTTGTGTAAATATATAAATTTTTCCTAAAAGTGCACATCCACTTAAAAGGAGATATTGCCGTATATCCCAAAATTAACTCTGCTGCCACCTAGTGGTCGGATGTTTTTTGTCGCTTGAAGGAAGGCCCTCAACCAACATACAGAAAATAAGTGTTTAGCCATGTTACATCTTACATGAACAAGATCCTGGGTCTAATCACAGGCATTTTCCTTGTTTTTGTTAGTTTGCAATAGTATAAAACATGTGCCTGGGGAAACAAGGTAGTACTGTGGTGATAATGAAGTTGATCACAAAAAAAGAAAAATCTTTTTTGTCTTTTCTCTTTATAACAGGATGAAGTGCCCATACCTCACTAGAAATAAGACCCTGGTGCCGTTGGACAGTCCACTATGATTATCTTTTCTGGTCAAAGTAGATGTTACTGCCAATAGATACCATTACTATTGTTTACAGTCCATAAGATGTTTTGTTGTCTAAATAGTTAAAGTTGTTTTATACATAAAGTTTTATAATGAAGACAAAACCTATAGTTTTCCCTTTTTTTGTCTCATTTTAATATTTTCTATAAAATGCACAATTTACTACAATTTACACTGTTTTTCATCTTAATTTGCAAATTTTCATGTAAAATATTGACTTGAAAGTTGTCAATAAAAGTTACAAAATGAGTTGTCATTATAACCACCATTAAATATATGCTTACACTGATCCTGTTCATGCTTTCACTGTATCAGCTGGATAACTGTGTTATCCTTTGTGTAAACACACTCATAAATCCTCGGTAGATGGTAATAAATGTTTAAACAATTGTGCGCAGGTCAGAAGGCTTCCAAATTTCTTGGAAGCTGATTATGCCACGTGACAGTCAAAGCGCAAGATCAGAAAATTTTAACTTTTTATTACCTGAGTATAAAAAGTCAAATGTGGAATTGAATAACTTTAAGAATGTATATAACTTAAAAGCCCTGCTGAGTTTCTGGAATTCTCAGTGGCCTTCAGAGGATCACTTCATTATTTTTTAAAATTCTGGAAACCCTGCGAGTCATTTTTGCTTTGAAGGCTCTTTTTTTCCCCCCCTTTTACAACAGAGAAAGCAAGGATTTAAAGAGATAGGATTCTGAGAGTATGCAGGACTATGATGAAGTCACAGCGTTTCTTGGTCAGTGGGGACATTTCCAACAGACTGTTTTCTTTCTACTCTGTTCCAGCGTGCTGCCAAATGGATTTGCTTTTTCTCTTGTCTTCCTCACTGACATTCCGAATCATCACTGCCTGGTTCCCGATATCAACGTGACGCAAGATTGGCACCAAGCTATCATTCCAGTGGAGGTAAATAAGTTTATAAATTCAAGAGCAGAGGTGCATGTTTGCCAGTTTGATCGATTATCTTAACCACATCTGTACAGCTAAGCCACTCATGCAATCAACACCTCTCTGAATCTATTATTTTCCCCCCAAAAATTTGTTTGTGTTTTTCTTCTTTTTCTTTTCTTCTTTTCAATGTGTGTTCTTCTGAGTTATTACGAAATGTAAGGCAGTGAAATGCAGGCTTTTTTCTTTTTCACTTTGCATTTTCCAATCTGAACTATCAGCAAGAAATGGGAGTTATGAAGCACATAACTGAAAGACAAAGAAAACCCTTCAGATAAAGCAGGATTTGCAGGAAAACTTTAGCTGAAAGACAAAATAGTGTTTCCACTCTGCAGTTTTAATACACAAACTGCAACATCATAACAAAAGTCTGGCATCTGCAAGATAACATCTGCACCCTAGGTCACCAATAGCGCTTAAATGAAAAAAAAATATGAAAAGTTTCCCCTTTTCTTCTTTTTCCTTAACTACACTAAACATGTCGACAACCTCACAAAATATGAACTGTAACCCTTCTGTTCTCTCTATCTGTTCTCTTATGTCTTCAGACTTCTGCATTTTGCCTCTTTGTGGACTTTCAAACATGCATTCTCAACTTTGGTCTGAACAAATTACTTGATTGGCTGGGTAGCTTCATGTGGGATGAGTTACAATGCACGCCACCAGTCTGTGTATTTCCTGTGTGGACTCACTGACTACTGTAAAGACAAAAGGAAAAGCTGAGCAGATTAAATGGCCTCTAGAACAGCATCTGGGTCTGGATTTAGACTGTGGTCCACCTATTGGTGACCTAGGGTCTAAGTGGTTATTATGAGGACTGAGGTGTCAAAATGGTGTCACAGTCCTGGAATTTGAACCCCAGGATTTGTGTTTTTAGACTTTGAATTCTTTTTTATTTTTAAGCATTCTCTATTTTGGTTATGATTTTGAGTTTTGTTGAGTTTGTTGAAAGTTCTTCGTTTATAGCTTTAAGGTTTCTCTTTATCACAGTAATGCCTCCTCTCGTTAGTTATTGCTACTTTGGTATTTTGAATCATTGGTTTTTTGATCTGGCCTTTGCAGTGTCCTCCCGTATCTTGTAAAGTCTTTGTCTCTGTAAAATGATTCCCTGCTGGGTTACTTCCTGTTTGACTCTGGTTGTCTTTTGTCTTGTATTTAGTGTTATTTCTTCCTTTGTCATTATTTCCAGCTGTTTTCTGTTGCCCAGGTATTCCTCTTCCCTTGATTCTTCTCAGTGTGTCTGTGTGTTTATATATAGCCTTAGTTTCTTTTTGTCCTTTCTCAGATTGACTGTTTGTCTCCCTGGTTTGTTCTGCTCATCTGCCTGTATTTTTTGCTTTAGATTTCCTTTGCTTCTGTGTGCTGGACGAATGCTTTTTACTTGTTTTGTTTCTTTTGTTTTTGACTTATTCCTTGACCTGAAAAAAGGTTAGCCTTTCATTATCTTGCCTGCCTCTGAGTCTGCTTTTGGGTTCTTTAAACCTAATCATGGCAAACAGTCTTAAAGTTTAGACCCACAGTTGCAAAGTTTTGAAGCATTTCCTTCACACTATGGTCATTAACACAAAGATGACTTCACTGAAAAATAAGCTACTAATTAAATAAATGCATTGATGTAACTGTGAGGTGGTAAATGGGAAGCTGGAGCTAAGCAGATGCAGCAGATACAGGCTGGATGTGGTCAGAAATCTGTCGGCTTAGAGATATATTCCAGGCCAGGATCATGGAGGCTTGTATGGATGGGTGGAGCTACAGTAAAGGTATCTACCAGTCTACTATAGTCTCTGAGATAAGTGTGTTTGCATTTGCTGATATAGTTTAAAGTGTAGTATGGAAGTACAGTACAAAATGTGAACCATGAAAATTGATTACCTCAGCATCAATAAGTCAGTCATTCAGTCACACAAAAGCTCTGCTGAGTTTCTGGAGTTCTCAGTGGCCTTCAGAGGATCACTTCATTATTTTTTAAAATTCTGGAAACCCTGCGAGTCATTTTTGCTTTGAAGACTCTTTTTTTCTTTTACAACAGAGAAAGCAAGGATTTAAAGAGATAGGATTCTGAGAGTATGCAGGACTATGATGAAGTCACAGCATTTCTTGGTCAGTGGGGACATTTCCAACAGAGTGTTTTTGTTCTACTCTGTGCCAGCGTGCTGCCAAATGGATTTGGTGCTTTTTCTCTCATCTTCCTCACTGACGTTCCCAGTCATCACTGCCTGGTTCCCAATATTAACATGACAGAAGATTGGCACCAAGCTATCATTCCAGTGGAGGTAAATAAATTTATAAATTCAACAGCAGAGGTGCATGTTTGCCAGTTTGATTGATAATCTTGGCAACACCAGTACAGCTAAGCTACACATGCAATCAAAAGCTCTCTAAATCAAATATTTTCCCCAAAGGTATTTAGTGCGTTTTTCTTGTGCAGTTAACTGAGGCAGTGAAATGCAGGCTATTTTTTTCTCGCACTGCATTTTCTAGTCTGAACTATCAGCATGAAATTTGAGTTATGAAGCACATAACTGAAAAACAAAGAAAACCTTCAGATAAAGCAGGATTTGCAGGAAAAATTAGCTGAAAGACAAAATACAATTTCCACTCTGCAGCTTTGATGCACAAATTGCAACATCATAACAAAAGTCTGGCATCTGCAAGGTAACATCTAGGTCACCAATAGGTGGACCACAGTCCAGATCTGGTCTCAGATGCCATGTTGTGCAGACCAATGTCACCATTATGGATGGACCTCTGGGGTTCAGGCCTGCCCAGTAAAGCCACTGGGCCCCTTCGGCTGAATGCTACTGATACAGTTCAACTATAAGTTAAATTAATTCATAGAGTTTGATAATAAAAAACATAAACACCCATATTGCAGGTAAGTTACTGCAGTGCTAACTCAGTTTACTTATTCGGTTCACAGAAGTTTCGTGCTTCTGCAGCAACTCTGGTAACCAGCATGACTGAGGAGGGCACTAAGCAGATGGCTCGATGCAGGTCAGACTTTGCGATGTACCCCTCATGTCTATATTTTAAAACTAAAAATATGTCATTCATCTGATTGTGCTGCTAGCTTTAAAACAAGACTCTCATTGAAAATTGCAAAACAAATGAAAATGTGTTGAGGATATTGTGCACTCACAGTCAACTGTCTGTATGGTGGTATCTCTCTTCCCTTGAATCCCCTCAGTGTGTCTGTATGTTTATATTTAGCCTTAGTTTCTTTTAATTCTTTGTCAGATTGTCTGTCTCCCTGGTTTGTCCTGCTCATCTGCCTGTATTTTTTGCTTTGGATTTTCCTTTGCTTCTGTGCGCTGGACAAATGTGTTTGATTTGTTTGTTCTTTTGTTTGTTTGTTTTGTTTTGGACTTATTCTTTGACTTGGATAAATGGTCAGCTTTTCTTTATCTTGCCTGCACATAGATTAATAATAACAAATGATTAAATGCAGAGTGGTGTATGAACACAAAGAGTGAAAAGTGGTGAATGAAAATGTCATTTGTCATATCTAAAGATGACTTCACTGAAAAATAAGTTACTAATTAAATAAATGCATTGATGTAACTGTGAGGTGGTCAATGGGAAGCTGGAGCTAAGCAGATGCAGGAGATACAGGCTGGATGTGGTCAGAAATCTGTCTGCTCAGGGATATGTTCCAGGCCAGGATATTAATCTCACCAACCTGGAGCAAGAGCAATGTGTGGATGGGTGGAGCTACAGTAAAGACGTCTACCACTCTACTATAGTCTCTGAGGTAAGTGTGTTAGCATTTGTTGATATAGTTTAAAGTGTAGTATGGAGGTAGACTACAAAATGTAAACCATAAAAATTGATTACTTCAGCTTAGCATCAATAAGTCAGTCATTTCAGTCCAAGCATTATATGATCAAAACATGGACATGGAGTCTCTTTGGTCTTTGTATTTTTCTATTTAACTGTTTATGCATGGATATTTCAGTTTGACTTGGTATGCACTGAAGAGTGGAAGCAGCCATTCACTTCCACCATTTACTTCCTGGGAGTTTTAGTTGGATCCTTCTTTTCTGGACAGCTGTCAGACAGGTAAAGCTGAAAACAATACTTTTTTGTCTATTCATTTTAAGATCTGCAGCACGGTGGCGCAGTGGTTAGCACTGCTGCCTCACAGATAGAATACCATCTGGAAGGCCTGGGTTCGATTCCACCTTGGCCCAGGCCTCTCCCTCTGTGTGGAGTTTGCATGTTCTCCCAGTGCTTGCGTGGGTTTCCTCCGGGTACTCCGGTTTCCTCCCACATTCCAAAGACATGCACTTACTGGGGTTAGGTTAATTGGCTACTCTAAATTGCCCATAGGTGTGAATGAGAGTGTGAAAGTGAGTGTAAAAGGTTGTTCGTCTCTCTGTGTTGGCCCTGTGACAGGCTGGCGACCTGTTCAGGGTGTACCCTGCCTCTCGCCCTATGACACCTGGGATAGGCTCCAGCCCCCCCGCGACCCTGAACAGGATAAGTGGAAGCGAATGGATGGATGGATGGATTTTAAGATCTTTTAAATCAGTCATTACATATGAAATGTGTTTGGGGTTTTTTGTAGATGTAGATGTAGTAGATGTTTATTTGTTTTACACTTTATTTCATCAATTGACTTCTCACTGTAGATTTGGAAGAAAGCCTGTTCTCTTTGTAACCATGGCCATTCAGACTGTTTTCACCTTTGCTCAAATCTTCTCACCATCTTGGGCGGTGTTCTGCATCCTACTTTTCATCAGCGGTTTGGGACAAATCTCTAACTATGTTTCTGCTTTTGTGCTAGGTAAATATATAAATGTTTTGTTCTTCAGTTGCTACAACAATATGTCTATATATTATCATTGACCCGTTGGTTTCTGTTGGCTTTCTCTTTTTGCGTAGGCACTGAAATCTTCACTGGCAATGTGCGGGTCCTATTCTCATCTATGGGTGTATGTCTTGCCTTTGCCTTTGGCTTTATGATGCTTCCTCTCTTTGCCTACTTTTTAAGGGACTGGAAATCTCTCCTGCTGGGTTTATCTGTGCCTGGCCTACTTTACATTCCTCTCTGGTGGTAGGTTGTTCTCGAAAAAAATATCATAAAAAATATAAAATATCAATTCTTAATATATAACCTCTTGCTAGGGGTCAAAGACAATATAGGCAATAAAATGTTATAACTTTTGTTCAGCCTGATCCAAGTTAAACCTTTTTGTTTCTTTGTGTTGAATACTGATGCAGGTTGATCCCAGAGTCTCCTCGATGGTTGCTGTCACAGGGAAGAGTGGAGGAGGCAGAGGACATAGTGAAATATGCTGCTAAGAAGAACAAAGTGGAGCCTCCCCAGGTTATCTTTGAGGATTTCAACTTACCAGTAAGTTGGCTTTGACTTAAATCGTGTACATCCATAAAAAGGATCTGTGCAAGCAACATAAATGTCTCTCTCACAGTACACAAAAAATATCCAAGTAGTTATCAGAAAAAAAAAAAATCTGCTGTTACCAAAAACCAACCCTGAAGCAACAGGTATTACTATTCGAAGAGGTCTAATAAAGCTAAAAATTAAAAAATAAATGAATAAATAAATAAAGCAACTGAGACTTGGGTTTTGTATCTTTTAGGCAGATAAGACTCAGGCTAAGGAGCTCCACAGTATCTTCAGCCTGCTAAGAACTACAAACATCAGAAACACATCTTTCATTCTGTGCCTTGTCTGGTAAGTGTTAAATCAAAGCAGTTAGAGTTTAGGTACTAATAACATCCACTGTGTATGATTTCCCATGAATGGTAAGAGGGCAGAAAAAAAGCTAATTTAGTTAAGAAGAGTAGCGTGTATTGCTGTAAACTGACAAACCCTCGATGTCTTATGTCCTGTTCACTGCTATCCCAAAAGTCTC
The DNA here is from genome assembly GCF_007364275.1 of Archocentrus centrarchus. Taxonomy (NCBI): domain Eukaryota; kingdom Metazoa; phylum Chordata; class Actinopteri; order Cichliformes; family Cichlidae; genus Archocentrus; species Archocentrus centrarchus. The sequence goes on from NC_044359.1 coordinate 16,845,882, forward strand.
CCAGAAAAGCTCCTCACTGCTAAGTCAAAAGAAGTAATTGGGAAGTGTTGGAACGTTCGATTTACCGGTCGATCTACGTTCCTACCCTCACCTATGGTCACGAGCTTTGGGTAGTGACCGAAAGAATAAGATCGCGAATACAAGCGGCAGAAATGAGTTTCCTTCGAAGGGTGGCTGGCCTCTCCCTTAGAGATAAGGTGAGGAGTGCTGCCATCCAGGAGGGGCTCAGAGTAGAGCCGCTGCTCCTCCACATCGAAAGGAGCCAGTTGAGGTGGCTCGGGCATCTGATTAGGATGCCTCCTGGCCGCCTCCTGGGTGAGGTGTTCCGGGCATGTCCCACCGGGAAGAGGCCCCGTGGTAGACCCAGGACACGCTGGAGAGATTATGTATCTCGGCTGGCCTGGGAACGCCTTGGGGTCCCTCCGGATGAGCTGGAGGAGGTGGCTGGGGAGAGGGAAGCCTGGGCTTCTCTGCTTGGGCTTCTGCCCCCGCGACCCGGCCCCGGATAAGCGGAAGAAAATGGATGGATGGATGGATGGGAAGTGTTGGACTGTAATGTATGGTAATCTAGCACATTACAGAGATTTGATTATTTGTTCTGGTAGTGAGGAGTGTAGTAGTAGTAGTAGTAGTTTTAGTAGTAAAGTCTACTATGACTACTTAAAAGCAGATTCCTTATCAGCCCTACTACCATGTTTTACTTGGCATGTGTTTTCAGGTTCAGTCTCAGTACTGGCTACTTTGGCCTGTCCCTAAATACATCCAGACTCCATGCTGATCCCTTTATCAGCTGTTTCATCTCAGCAGCTGTGGAGGTTCCAGCATATATTTCCAGCTGGCTGGCTTTGCGGTACCTTCGGCGACAACTCTCTGTTATCTGCGTCTTGCTTCTTGGAGGAGTATCACTGTATTTCATTCAACTGGTGCCTCGTGGTAAGCAGAAAAAAGTGCTCCAGATTGTGAGTGTCTGAGGTTTTTCAGGCACAAAGAGTTTTGGCACCATAATAGCTCCTGTATCAAATACCAGCACTAGAAATAGGTGCTGAAGGAATGATGCCAATTAGTATACAGTCTTACAAAAACCTTACACATCTTATACAAAACTTTTTGTTTTTCCCCTTTAGGTCTATCTTATCTGTCTATTGCTCTAGAGATGCTGGGCAAATTTGGTATTACCACTGGTACAGCCCTGATGTTTGCATACACAGCAGAGCTTTACCCAACAGTGGTCAGAAACACTGCAACAGGAATGTGTACTACCGTATCCAGAGTGGGAAGCTGTATTGCACCATTTTTGTTAAAGCTGGGTGAGTAAAGACATTTTTCTCCAATACTGTAAGCATTTTCAACTATATGTAGACAAAGTACAGACCACAAATTCATGTACTGCATACGCTGCGCACAGAGAGGGCCCAGAGCTTACTCTCATCCTCATTTCCCTGTCTTTGTGCAGGTGAATACTTTAAGTACCTGCCTTACATTATACTGGGGACGCTTGCTGTTGTGTCTGCTTTTGCTGCCGTCTTCCTACCAGAGAGTTTTGGACAGCCTCTGCCTCAAACTATTGAACAGATGCATAAAAGAGAAAGGTGAGAACAGTTGGGAAAACACATGTATTTATTGTATGTGAAGCTTGTCGTAAAATACAAATGATTATCCCATATGTGTTTGTTTCCAAAGCCCTCATTGAAACTTTCTATCTGATAACGTAGTAGCCCCACATTAAAAACATCTTTACTTTAAACTAAGAATTTTATAAGCAACACAATGACCATAAATAAGTTGGCTGACTGATAGTCAGTGTAATGCAGTAAACACACGATGCTGGTGATAATTGTTGGTCACACTGAAAAAAACAGCCATTGCATTTTTTATAGACTTCCTTTCTACAAGAACCAAATGATGTTTTCTTTCTCTTTTGTTCCCCACAGAATTAAATGTTCATTCATCACTAGAAAAGGACATTCGAAACCTGTGACGCTTTTTGAAAGTCAACTCTGATTGTTTGCAACTTTAATAACATCATTCCCAAATAAATATTCTGCCTCACTGCTATATTTTGCTGTTCTTTACCTTATAGTTTAATAAACCTGCTGTGGCAACCCCCTGATGCAAAGGTGCTCCTGAAAGTAGCTTAATAACATGGTAATAAAGATGAAGTAATACCATATAATTACAAAATTTTAAACTACAGACAATGGCTTGGTTTTAACAGTGGTTAAAACCAAAGTGGCATTTATGTAGGGGAATAGGTCCTGAAAAATGTATGTTAAAAATGGCTGTGGCCATCATGAAGAAATCCATTTGTTTGTGGATAATCATTGGTTTGAAGATTAGTATTTTGGCTGTCACCGGTTGACCTGTGGAGTGATCAGCAGCTCCTGTTAGTAACAACCTCACTTGGGTTGCAAGATGCATCTGTAATTCACTGTGCTGTTTAACTTAAGATTATTTTTTGCTAGCAAAACGTGGCTGAAAATGTTTGCTAAATTATATATATCAACAGTTTTCAGAGTATAGTGAAGTGAAAAATAAAGACAGAACTGGATATTAATACTGTGTCTGAAATCCCACTTCTAACTGTAAGCAGTACCTATTGGAAAAATAAAAATGTTTATCTTGATGTTACATGAAAAATTCTGACCTTAAAACAGTGTTTTGGCTTCGTGTCTATAGATGATAAACCTTTGTTTTCTGCGCAGTAACAACATCCTTGTTGGTTTACAGAACAGGCCTCTGGCTATTTTGATGTAACGGAGTATATTTCATTTCAAAATCAGTATTTTATTGCATGGCATTTCTTTAATATACAATACTTTGTTTCAAGGGGACACATTTGACAAAATAATTACTTTAAGAAGAATTTTCTATAACTTGCCAGTACACAGTTTTCCCATTATTGTGTTATACTGAAATTATAATTTGAAAAGACCTTTTAGTGAATTTGACATGATGACAGGCTGGAGGATACAAGTCAAGTGCGTAAAGACTGAGTAATGTAGTAATGATTCACTAATGATAAAAACGTTCTCTGTCCTTGCTCCTTTCTCCATTTCTTATGCTACAGTCACACTAGGCCAAACAGTGGTTGAAGACCGCGGCACCAACAAAATTATTGCAACCATGTGCAATGAACTTGCAGTCTTGTTGCCTTTGGTTTACGACTGCTTGTGGTTAGTTGCCATCTTCAGAGTGACTTTGGTGCATTGCGTTTGTGTTTGAGATTGAATGGGGTCAAGTCGGCAATTACATGCAATCTGTTTGTGATAACACGAACTGTCAAAAATGACAAATCCGTTGCTGTTTATTGCAAAACCTAGTTACACTCATCCTCTTACAATATTCTGTTGCTATGAAAGAGAAAATATCTTCAGTTTTGTGGAGAAATTGCATTACAACAGTTATCCAGTCCTCTTGAACTCACATAATTTTATACATCCAGTGACAACATAGCAATAATTTTACCTATTTCTGTAAAGAGGCTCCTTAGTAGAAATGTGTTATGATCAAGTCAGATTTGCATTTTCCTCGTTATTTATGGAGTCTTTCTTTCAGCAGTGTTTTCCTGTTCTTTGCTGCTTGGGAGACTGTAAGGGTTTTTCTGACAGCATCTACAGAGAAAAACAGATACAGAAATTCACAGAAAACATAGTCATACCCACCCTGCTCTTTTTTTTTTTGGTCAGTTTCTGTAGGTTTAAAAGTTAAGCAAAAAGAGTTTTTTAACAATATTAGAAAGATAACATACTGTAATGCAAGAAAACAGAAATTAAACTATTTGAAACTGAAAACATAAGCTTCGTATTCTTATTCTTGTAGCACTGGAAAGTCAAGCTGCCAAACCCAGACTGACAGTAAATTAAAAAGTATGCTGATATAAGATCAAAATATTCTTTTTTTTACCTGTACAAAATGTAAACTAATTAATAATCTCAGTCTATAATAATGTTTGTTTTTTTGTTTGTTTTTTACCCGGGAAAGTACTGCATTTGATCAATGGTCTCAGGCAAAGGCATTCCAAAGCTCTCGGGCAGCAGGAGACTCAGCAACCCTGCTAAAGTTGTAAGGCTTCCCATAAGGATGTAAGGCAGTGAAACAGAATAGCTTCCTGTGGCAACACATCAAAGGGAGGGAAGAAAGTGAAAAACAACCTTGTCTACAATGGCATCAAAGAGTGGTTACAAAGAAAAAGGACAAAAATCCACTAAAGGGTAAGAAACTTGTAAATTTTAACTGAAGGCTGCTCCTTTCTGATTGCTAGCCTTCTATTATCCTTCAGCTAGTGGTGTTTCTTGTTATTTAGTCCTAGTTGGGGCTTTTCTACATTATATTGTTCTCCTTGCATGTGTGATCTGGCTTCCTTCAGGAGTACAAGTTAGTTTAACAACAAACCCCAAATTGCCAAGAAATGTGACTTTGAATATCTAAGTGACAGAAACAAACCCTATGACAGAGTAGCTGGTGCTCCCCAACCCCGGATAGGGTAAATTATTTACGTAATAGATGAAAACACCTGCATACACACAGCTTCATTTAGTATTGTAAGAAACTCAAAACAAACTAGATGTCACAGCAGAATTCTTAGTGTATGTTCAGCTGAGCATGACCATGTGTTTCTTTTTCATGCTTGTGACCAGTGATCAATACTACATGCATTGTTAAGGCGAACAAAACAACTTCAGGGAGAGGACACTTACTTAAGTAAATGAAGAATGGAGCAATGATGCTGCCTATCCTGGCGGCCATGGAACAGGTGCCAAGAGCTGTATTCCTCAGCACAGTTGGGTAGAGCTCAGCTGTGAAGGCATACACCAAAGAAAACGCTGTCGACACGGCAAACTTTCCAATCATCTCCAGTGTTATCGCCACAGAAAACATGTCTACAGGGAATAAAATATTCAATTGTTCAAGTTATTTGTTCAAACAGCTGAACAGTTTTGCAAAAGATTCAGACTGATTTGACTTAGTTGATATGAGAATGACATACAAAAAGGGAACATGTTAGTATAATATGTAATGATGTAAAAAAATAAAAATGAAAGAATGCCAGAAATTGAGCCGGTAATAAAGCAGTTTTAAAACATTGTCAAGTGAAGCGCCGTACATGCTGGTATGAGCTGAATCAGCAGTAGAAACAACCCTCCTGTGCACAAAGATGAGGACAGACTCAGCCGTCTGGAACACCAGCGAAACATAATCCATGACAAAATGTAGGCTGGTATCTCTACTACAGCTGAGAGGAAGCAGTTGAGGTGCACATTCCCATGAAGGTTTGCCGTGTTCAGGGAAAGACCAAGATAGGCAATGGTCAAGGTGTTCCTGTGAAGACATAAGGTGTCATTTTTGTATCCTTATTTTGTACATCTCAATAGTGTGACACAAAAATTCTTTTGTGTTTTTTTTATCCAGAATTATGTGGTGTATTATTGCTGGGTCTTTACTTTAAACTATAAAGCACCTTGAGGCAACTGGTGCTGTGATTTTCACTATATAAATAAAATAAAATAATTAGATTAAATAAATTAAGGGGTGCCCCTGTGGCTAGCACTGCTGCCTCAGTGGTTAGAACTGTTGCCTCACAGCAAGAAGGTCCTGGGTTTGAATCGACCACCACCTTTCTGTGTGGAGTTTGCATGTCCTCCCCGGTTTCCTCCCACCATCCAAAGACATGCAGTTAGTGGGGATACAGTAGGTTAATTGGCGATTTTAAATTAGATGGATGGATAAATTAAGATTAAGACCCTTCAGGTCACGTCAGCTTTGCGGAGCTTCATAATGTTTTTGTTTTCAGACCATCCATTTTAAAGTTTTGTTTAACTGTCAAAAGTGCAGACAGACACAGTTAATGAGTGACTAGCTGAGTGGCATCCTCAAGTGCTGAAAAATGAAGCCAAAACGAAGTGCCAAATGGCCAGGTGAGACTGGCACCAAGAGCATTTAAATAACCAGCTTTACAGCAGAAATTTCCATATAACCCAAAAAAATAAAATTACAAAAGAAAAAGTCTATAGTTCAAAGATGGATGGAGTGACTGTTATGTCATCCAGCAGTTTCTGAAATCCTGTTTTGAAGTCTCTAGATTAGCATTTTCATCTGAATGAATGTGACAAAAGAGGGCACAGTAGTGAAACTGAAACTGTGAAACCAATATGCATCCCATGAATAAGCCACCATTTTGAAACACGGTATGACAATTATTTACAAATTAGACTTTTTATCGAGTATGGCCTGAAATGAATGACTGAGCCCATAAAATCATTAGTTTAGCGTTTGCAGAGGTCAAGTCAAAAAACCAATTTTCCACTAAATTTTTATAGGACCGGAAGTCTTTATGCACTCACAGCTATCTGGTGGCCTCCAGAAAGAATGGAGGTTTAATTCGCTTCTGCATTGTCTTTATTTTTAGGTTGCAAACTGACTGTGGTGAGAAATACTTGCTGACTAGACTGCCAGCTAATTTAAGTCACTGAACTGTAAATCAAGACATATTTGCAGTCTTGGTGTCTTTACTATAGCTCGCTGCATTATTTGTCTGCTTTAATTTTGGTGAGGGATTTTGTTTTTTTTGTATGTCAGCACTAACTAGCAGGTACCTCTGTGCATGCAATGCGCCCATATTGAATTTGGATACACTTTGCTGACCAAGCTAGTTAGCAGTACGTGATACTGTACCACATCTGGATAAAAGGAATAACAAGACTGCAACTGCTAAAATCACAACTTTAAAGCCAAACTAAAGAAGCTATTCATGATGGCTTTGTCCTTCTTTTAGTTTATTGGTGTCTTTGTGAAAGACAAAGACACCAATTCCCACTATGAAAACCCTAAAGCATTTTAAGCAGAAGAAGCAGAAATAAAAAAATTGAGAGTTTTATAATTCAGTTAATTGTAAGAAATATTAAAGGTATGATTGCAGATAAATTCAGACAATATTTTATATGTTTTTTTCTTTAACTGCGAATATTACGAAAAATACCATCTTATCGACTTGCTAAGACCGACTCTGCAATACTAAAATCGAACAGTTTTTTTGATGAAAGAAAAATCCAGCTGCATCTGTTTTCAGACACAGCAAGAAAGCATGCACAGGACACATACAGGCATACTGTGCAGTTACGCAAAACCTGATTTTGATCTTAGTTGCAGGCTTCACAGCACCCGACAGGTCATTATTTGTTGTTAGTGAAACAGGCTGACATGTGGTCGAAGTACTGCATGAACAGGTTAAAACTGTGTATGTGAATGTGAGTAATGGTGTGCGTTCCTCCCTACATGTGTGTGCTCGGATGTGTGTAGCTGTGCGTGTAGGGTCACTGTACCGAATGTGAGGGTCAGGTGGGACAGCAGGGACTCACCAGATCAGCCACAGCATGACAGAGATCCAGCGGATGTTTCGAGAACGAAGCAGGTCACAGATGTGGGCCCTTCTCTTCTCAGGCTTAAGTTCTTCCTGTGGGGCATAAAAGCATGTGGAACAACAAACACTTAACAAGCAGAACTATCAGTCTGGAAACAATGTAACTGCAGAGAGGCCATATTACATATATACATTATATTCAAACATGAGGATTTTAAATTAAAAGGAGGTGAAATGTAGTGTCTCATAATAAAGTCAGGGGCAAAATGTATCTTTATCCCTCGACCACATATAATACTGCTATTAAAGCCCTGCTAATATTTGCTGTAATATCATATTTGTAAGATATACATATCCCCGTGAATTGCTTGTGACAGATGTTTACAATTAGAAAGAGACAGCAGCCAAGTGTTCGGCTTTTTATTCATGAAGAAAAATTACCAGTCCCACAAAAAAATTACTTCGGTCTGCTTCTGTTTGCAGAAATGAGGCCAAATAAATGTTACATACTTAAAAGTTTTAGTAGATCTATATGCAAAAAGAATACAAACCCAAGTCTCCATAATAACATGGGACATTAACATTCTTATTTTTTATTGTATTCCTGTCAGTACCTTCTGTTGGTTTCATCATCATTGTTTATTCTTGTTTGTCACATTTCTAAGTGTCACTGAGTCCTAGCTCCTTGTTTCAGTTTCTGGTTATTTTCAGGAGTATTCTGCCTTAGTTTGTTTTCTCAGTCTCCCCCTTGTGACCCACTGTATCATGTTTGTATGTTTGAGTCTGTTGTCATCTTTTTAGTTGCTTCCTGTTTTATTTTGGTAGTCTGCCACCTCTGCTTTATATGAAGTTATTCTTCCCTTGTCTCATTATCCCTGATCTGTTTCCCCTGTGTACCCCACCTGTTTCCCCTAGCCTCATTACCTTTTGTATTTATTGCATCAGTCTCCCCATTGTCCTTTGTCGAGTAATTAAACATAACTCGACTAGTCTTTCCTAATATTTCCATGCCTAATATAATTATTCCTCATGGATCCTGGTTTTTGCTTTTTGTTTTTGGACTGTGTTTTCCTTTCATTGTTCCTGTATTGGGTATGCAAACAACAACTCCTTTCCACATTGCTGATTTTGACATTTGATTGACTGAGGAAAAACATTTTCTGGCCCATGCTAAGGGTCTTTTATCTCCAAGGAGGACATAGTGTCTGCACAGGACAAAGTTCATGAATGTGCTAATGTGGCTTCTTGAATAAAGTTCACAAGTTAAAAAAACAAAAAACAAATAAATAGTACACAGAGTTCATCTGGATGGAGGAATAGGTTGTGGGAAAGTGCAATAAACGGCTGGATTTATTTCATTTTTCAATCTTAGAAATTTTCAATACCTGATAGCACTACATACACTAAATCCTCTTTAAACTTATTTTCAGTTAATATTGAGTAAGCTGTAGTGTTCACAGGCTCTTTTATAACCTTGCCTTTATTTGCAAGTATAGGTTTAATCACTGTGGTTAAAGTGTAGGCCTCATAGGTTCTGTCTAACCATACAGATATGATTACCTAACCTGTCTAACTTACGCATAGGAACAGTGCACATGAAAAAATGAATTTAAAGTTAAAGCTGAGTGAACATAGTAAACAGCAATAGAACAGAGCTTGGTGTTCTTTCCAGCACAGTGAAGACAACTGAAATAGACTTTCTTCAATAGTTAACAGGACACATTCTTCAGTACAAGAACGGAAGGTGTTGATTAAATCTTGCTGGGCTCTAAGTAATGTTCACTCATGTGGAAAACACGAAAGGATTACATCACAGTGCACACTGAGCAGTGAACCCTAAAAGGGTCATGCTTTTTTGCCCTTCTACCTAGAAAACTGAAAAAAAAAAAAATGAAAAACCAGTTTGAATATGAAAACACAGTGCTTTGTGGTTTTACTGGAAGTCCAGCCATCCATTTTCCACCTATCCAGTTCAGGGTTGCTGGAGCCTATCTCAGCTGCCATGGGGCAAGAGGCAAGGCACACCCTGGACAGGTCACCAGTGTGTCACACTGCTAACACAGAGAGACGATTCACACTCACAGTCACACCTATGGGCAATTTAGAATCACCAATTGACCTAACCTCACTAAGTGCACGAGGAAGCCAGAGTACCTGGAGAAAACCCACGCAGACATGTGGAGAATATTCAAACTTCACACAGAAAGGTCTCAGCCAGATGGCGGGTTTCAACCCAGGACCTTCTTCCAGTAAGGTAAGAGTGCTAACACCGCCCTGTCTCATTTTACTAGAAGTGAAAAAAATATTTGCTCTCTCACTGTCCACTTCATTGCCATTATAGTAGCTAGCTGATTCTTAGAAGAGTAGTTTTCTTTCCAATCATTTATTTAGTGACAGTTACAGATTTTACTCTCCGCTCCCCTGATTATCAGAGCTTTTGAGGATGGCTGAGCTTAATTTGAAAATATTCAGTAAAGTGATGCATAATTTTTATGCATAATCTTTCAGGAGAGCTGTGACAGGTATGGATGAACACCAGAGGTGGGAAGTAACGAAGTACAAATACTTCGTTACTGTACTTAAGTAGATTTTTCAGGTATCTGTACTTTACTTAAGTATTTATTTTTCTGACTACTTTTTACTTTTACTCCCTACATTTTTACACAAGTATCTGTACTTTCTACTTCTTACATTTTCAAACAGACTCGTTACTTTTTAACACGTCAGGGAGAAGTTTGCATTTCCGGTCAGTGCGCCGTCAAACATCAAGCAATCTGAGCCTAAATGGAGGAATAATAACACATAAGAGACAATCGTACTGGCGTATCCTCCATCACCGGTGCTTATCTCGTGCAAAGGGATTAAATACGCAAACCCATATAATTAATGTATCATTTATAGCGCTATAATCAGGGGTTACAGCGGGCCAGACCGAGTCCGTAAGTTGCGCTGCGGCACATAAACAGCTTAGCTAACGCTACTGAAGAGGAGCGAGCATGAAGGGAGTAACATGTGGCAGGTAAATGCAACGTTTCTAAATGCTCAACAAATATCAGCAAACACACAAAGTGTGTGCAGTTTGTCACACAGTGTGTCTGCTAGCTAAAAGAAGAGCTGCTGTATTTCAGGGAGAGCAAAGAGAGAGAAGTTCACTCAGAGATGGAGAAAGAGGACAGGAGAGGAAGAAGAGAGGTTAGAATTAAAGGTAAGGACTGGAAAATAAACTGAAGTATGCTGACTTTGTGTAATTCAAAGATTCTATGAAAATACTGCAGTTTAGTGTGTGATAAATAGGTCAGCTTGTTGTACTGTATTTACAGTAAAGCTCTGTGTTGGTGCACAGTAGGGTTTAATCCCGGGATCCGGGATTCCCGGGAAATGCGATCAGAACCATTTCCCGTTTCCCGGGAAACGTTAGACGGGAAACCGGGAAAAAAGTCGCGCGCGTCGATTTGACTTTCAGAAAGAAAAGAAAGCTTCAGAATGTTAAATTTAAGGAAATATTGAGAGAAGGGTTCGTTTAATGCGAAAAGCATTACTCTTCATTTCAGGCACGTTCAGCCTCCGTTTAAGGCTTCAGCTTCATCTCAAGCGTTTTAATAGAGGTATTACACAGTTGTGCTTTTTTCCTCTTTAATTTGTTGAAATCGTAGGCAATGTGTTTACCCTAAGGTATTTTGTATTATATAATTTTATATTATATATTGTTATATTGCATTATATAGCCTATAAAATATGCCTGCCCTGAACAATAAAGAAATATCTGTTTAATTTCGAGTGTTTCTTTTCCTCGTTTGCAGCCGCTTACTAACAATCATGAATTAGGATACGGGCCTAATGTGTGAAGAAATTATCATGAAATAGATTGCTTTAACATATTTCGCTTTTAAAATGGAGTTGAGTAAAATGTATATTTTTTAGGCTATAAGGATCGGCCAGTTTTTCAAAAGACGATTCACAGCGAACCTACTTTAACCCTCAGACACGGTGTTGTAAATTTGCTGTTGCCAGAATGGCAATGACCAAGTCGTAGTGCATTACTCAAGGCCCTGTGTTATGTCATATTAGTGTAGTACGGTAGTTAACTTTTCAATGACTATTACAGCGTTCCACTGGTGGAGATATAGTGCAACAGATGTCGCCACGACAGCGTGGCTGAGCCTTTATCAATGCTGTGTGGAGATGAACCGTATTGTTTTGCACCAGCAGTTGTAAAATAGCTTGTTATAATTCCATGTACAATGGAGGAATATTCGAATTATATTTGTTAAGGGAGTGTTGAGGAACGATACAACACCGCATAGCTCGAGCACTCCAATGTACAGATGTAGGTTTTATTGTGTTAATCAAGCCGACGTTACCCCCTACTGGGCATAACAGGACATAGCTGGAAAGCTACCTCTACAATATCACAATAGGTTAAGGCCGACACAGGCTACAGAAGGCCTAATTAAAAATAAAAAAATAAATAAACTTTTTCCCGGGATTCCCGGGAAATGGCTCGTCATTTCCCGGGATTTGATTCATGTCATTTTCGGGAAAAATATTAAACCCTAGTGCACAGAGGCTGTGTTCATGGTCAGAGTTACAGGTTACATCAGTGCAGCAAAGATGAGTTTGAATCAAAGCTGCTGATGCTGAGATTCATTCACTGAATCCAACATTTCTACAGCCTGTATGCTGTCAGTGTAGGGGATGGAGATCAGCTCAGACACCTGTGAAATACTGGGTTACATCTTTGTGAGTTCAGTTCATCCACACAGAGCAGTAAACCTCAGAGCAGCAGCAGCAGGTCAGCTGATCACAGCCTGCACACCAACATCATTTACTGCAGCTCACAATAGAAAGCTGTGATTCTTCTCCCCATGCAGAGCCACTACAGCTGATCTTAGGGTTCCTCCACCTTCTGAATCCCACTGTAACCCCTGAGTATCCTCATGTTGGTGTTTAGGTGGAGGCACAGTCACCCTCTACTATGGAGGACACAGAGAATAGAGCTGTGTTTAAATTCCCCTTCACAGTTTGTGTCCTACAGAACAGATTCAAGCTGAGTGTATTCATTAGGATTAAAATTTAGATTGGAATAACGTTTGTATTCTCATGTAATATTATTTTATATTATTACAATAATATATAATGAGGTTCGGTTAGTTTTACACAAAAACAGCAGGTAGAAACGTCCTCCAAAGAACTACTTTTACTTTCTTACTTTGAGTACATTTCAGAGCCTGTACCTTTTTACTTTTACTTAAGTAAAGAAGTTGAACCAGTACTTCGACTTTTACTAAAGTATTTTTTAACAAAAGTACTTGTACTTCTACTTAAGTACAGAATGTCAGTACTTTTGCCACCTCTGATGAACACAACCTAGTGAAGGAACAGGAACACGCTGTAAAAAGAAGCATGTTTGTATTCCATAAGTATTTTAAAAGAACTGACAAACTAAAATCTTAGCTTAGCACAGCACTCAGTCTCACCTGCAAGGGACTGAAGATGACTGACGGAGGCTCAATCTTGTTCTTTTTAGCCGCATCTCTGATTATGGCTTCAGCTTCTTCTACCCTTCCTTGAGTGAGCAGCCAGCGAGGAGACTCTGGGATAAACCTTTCTCATTAAACAACAGAGGTGACAAACAGAAGTTCAGTCCTTTGAAACCAAAGAAAGCAGAGTCCAGACAGCATATAAAAGTCTTTTTAAAACTATTACTTAACTACCGATTAGGTGCAAATGAGAAAATAATATTTTCGCCCCATCACATTTAACAAACTTCATCAAACTTCATCAAAAGGAATGTCTTAAAAATAATTTGCTTACACTAGAAATGCTAACTGTATACAGATGTGTATTATCAGTTACCATAAAAACAGCTCCAGTCACACACAAACACACACCTACCTACCACCAGAAAGGCACGAGGAGGAAGCCAGGCAGGGCCAAGCCTAGGAGGAGCATCCTCCAGTCCCTGATGAAGAAACCAAAGAGGGGCAAAAGCGTGTAGCCCCCAGCAAAAAACAGATTCACACCCGCCGTGGTAAAAATAGCCCGCACATATGAGCTTAATATCTCTGCTCCTTAGAAAAAGAAAAAAAAGAGTTGAAACACAAGTTAAATTATATCCATATATAAGTAAAACACACACACACACACACACACACACACACACACACGAGAACTGAGTAGTAGTAGTACCTAATACAAATGCAGCCACATAGTTGGAAATATGTCCCACCCCGACAACAAAGAACAGAGCGCAGAACACGGTCCAAGATGGAGAGAAGACTTGGATCAATGTGAACAATGTCTGAATTGCCAGGGTAGCAAACAACACTATTTTTCTCCCATACCTGAAATTGATATACAGCATAGGTAACTGAGTAAAGCAGCATGTTTTATAAAATGGGAGGGTCAATCAAATTCATGCCAACACTAATGTCTCATACATGCTCATGTTTTCTCTCCATGTAGGGCCATGAGAGGACGTGCACTTAATGACTAATGACGCTACAAAGAAATACTACTTTACTGATACTGCATCACTTACTACATCTTTTGGCTTCTTTTTATTTACATTTCTGTTTTGCAGCAACTTTACTGTATAGTTCAGCCTCACCACTGTCAATAGCTTCAGTCCAGTTCAAATGGAATAGGTTGAAATCTTGCAGTTGTTACTGTTGCTGCAAGTATTAACTGTTAATTGTTAGTACAATATAAAGCTCCTTACAATATAAAATGCCCTGAGGTGACTGCTGTTGTGATTTGGCACTATATAAAGAAAACTGAATTGAATTGAATACTGTGTCTTCTAGTCCTGTTTTGTGCCTTTAGACTCAAAGGAGTAATATCTATGAATTTCCCCTTTAACCTACTTGGTTTCTGAGTAGTGCTGGAAATCTGTCTGGACTGCACAACCCTTTTTAAGAGGGGTTATGCAAGAATCTGGGTTAAACTGTCAAAACAAAATACAATAACTTGTGAATCATCACACTATGTTTTAGTTTTGAGCCAGCAGCATGTATTAAACGTTGTGGGGCCTACTGACAAGAATTAATCTGGATGTTGCTCCAAAATGTTTGCATATTTTTTGTATATTGAATTGGAGGAACTGGCAAGTTAAAAAGACCCTTTAGAAGTTTACCATATTTACCATTTAGTGACTGACTGAGAAAAAACATTTGGGCTGAAGAGTATAATTAACTTGGGCTGCTATACTGATAAGCTTACTGTATCAAACTGACTTTGTTTGATGGCTCACTTCTCTAGCAGCAGATATGAACATTTATTTTGATTTTATATCTAAATTATAAATGGCATAGCTTAAATTATTAAACTGTTCTTCAGTAAATATTCAAGTAGATGCATTAAGTCATATTTCACCTATTTTTCAGTAACTCAACAGTAGTCTAGCTCAACTGATTTGGTTCAGGCCCTTGGTTGTGAATGGTTGCGTTATAAATACTGAATTAAACTATCTTGTCCATAACCTGTCAGAGAGCTGTCCTGAAATGAAGGAACCAGTGAGAGCTCCACAGAAGAAGAAAGAAGAAGTCAGTGGGTTCTTCCAGCTTTCATCACAAACCAGGTCCCACTGCAAAAACACATAGCGAATAAATATATATATATATATATATATATATATATATATATATATATATATATATATATATATATATATATATATATATATATATATATATATATATATATATATATATATATATATATATATATATATATGCAGTGCAGCTCACACTGAAAGTAAAGAGGGCAAAATATTTGAATTCCTAAGTTGTATTTTCTCAGCAAGAAAAAAAAAAAAAGTCGTGCAATGTGTTCCAGTCTAAAGCATAAAAAAGCATTGTTCCTGTAAGTCACACAGCCTGTGAAATCTTTCTACAAATTACAGCGATAACTCCAAATACTGGTTTTGTGTTATTTGGGGAATTGTTGCCGCATCAATTCTGACGTCGTGATGAATTCCAATGACAAAGGGAGTTTATCCAACATACTTTATGTATACCATAACGTGTAGCCTGTATACAGTCGCTTAGTTGTACCTAACGTAAAACCAGAAGCAGCGTCCTCTAGATTTAGGAAAAGGCGTGTACAGACCTCAGATACGATAGTAGAAATGTAGATGCTCTGGTCATACTCCCATCCGTCCAAGCAGCCTTCTTTCGGCACATTAGACAGATTCACGTCAACGCCGGGCAGCAAGCCTTTCTCAGAGAAACTCAGTATATCATCCAGTTTGTATCTGGAACACCTGCTGCGCACCAACGCGTCACCTTGGCTGCTCTCTTTCTCCAGCGGGATGCTGCTGTTCTTCCATGCGGGGGTGAGGTTGAGGTGCGCGGGTATGAGGCAGTGGTGGGACGGCGTGTCGGCGAGGAACACAGTGGACAGGGCGGTAAAACCGTTAGGGATTATGGTCAGAGAGAGGAGGAAAAACACCTGCTGCTGGAAACGACCCCATTCTCCGAGGAAAGCCGTTGAAGCTTCGTAGTCGGTCATGCTACTGGTTTCTGCTCAGGGTACACACAGTGGACCAGTGTTAAGAAAAATGAACTGGTGACTGGAGTGGGCATTTCTTAAGCAGATGTTTTGTTTCAACTACTAAACCATCCCTCCCACCTCGCGTTGTTTTAATTATTGGCTAGGTTTACCAAATTAACTTGTCTTTAAAGGGACAATCCGTGATGTAAACTACATTAAGACAGTTATAGCAGGTCTATATAACATTACTGATTAATTAATTTTAAAATGATGACAGTAAAATACTTAGTTATATTTAGTCAAATTTCCTTCTGTATGCTTGGATATGAGATCAGTTGGCAGCTATGCCAGTTTGACTCATTGACATGCGGAAGATGTGAAAGATTTATTTTCAAGAAACCAGCAGACACTACAGGAAGTTACTGCTCCCAACCAAGAAAAAATACACTTTAATCGCCTTAAAATGAGAAAATGTCATATTATTTTCCTAAACATTATGACAGCAATATCAATTTTCTCATACAGCTTCATTAACAGTTTATTCATTTAACAAACAGGGGCCTCATTAGCATGTGGAAGAACCATACACAGCCACAACAGCCTGGCACCTCCTCCTCATGCTGGTCACCAGCTTGGTAACACAGTGCTGCAGGATGGCATCCCATTTTTCAGCCTGCATTTGTTGCAAGTTAGCCAATCTTATCTCAATATCTCTGCACTGAGATTGTCTACAATGATGACAAGCCTTGTTGTCAGCACCTGGGGTACCAGAAGCTCAAAACAAGAGTCAATAGCAGAATAAGCTGTTTGGCACTGGCAGATTTGGCCAGTTTTTTATGGGTGCAGCCTACATACTCAACTCTGCTACTCAAACCACAAATGCATTTTCCTTACAAATGTGGCTCCACTTAGAGGGAAATAAACAGGGTTTCCAACAGCGTGATACTTACTGCCAAGTATCATTGTTACAACAAAGAAATAATCAACCAAACACAAATTTCCTTTTTTTTTTTTTATGTTTTTAACCTCACATTAACTGATTTTGTGAAACTTTGACAGTTTCATGCAAATTATATTTGCTGTGTGTGTGCACGCATGCATGTGTAATATAGTATTGCGCTTTCAGATAGAGTGTCTGTAATGTTCCCTCTGCACAAAGAATGGGGTAACCTTATTGCCATATCTTATCTTTATACAAACCATTATCATGAAAGAACAGTCAGTAAAGTTGTCACGTCGCACACAGGTAATCCAGGCCTCTGCAGTCTTTGTGTAAATCTGCAGCTAAAGCTTTGGCTAATGATTGTGCTGATTGCGTTACACCTTTGCTGTAAAGTCGAGGGTGTGCTGTTTTTCACACTAACATGAACAAGGAAATTAGGCAAGCAGACAATGGAGACATATATTCTTCATTATACATAACATCAGCAGTAGTGTTAGTTATTTATTAAATAAATTAGAAAAGCAGGCAGTATATTCACCATCATAAATGCACGATACATGTCTTAAAAGATGTATTTAATCTGTAATAAGTGTTTGTGTTTTCCTGACTTTATTAGGTAGGAAGTGCATTTCACGTGTATGTTGTGTATACTCATGTATACTCAGATGAGCATACATGTGTCACCCGAGGAGCTGTAAGTCCCTTTGTTAAAGAGCTGTTAAGACACTTTATTCCAACTGTTGGACTGTCACGTGACTGTTACAACTTGATAAGTTGTTAAAGGTCATTATGCACTTATGAGAAACTCTGTCTGAATACAGTAAATTACTTGCATTTTAAATTGTCATCTATATATGAGTGTCTTCATTTTGGGTTTATGAGTTTGTCACACAGTTCATCTGTGTACTTTTGATTAGTTTTTTGTGACAAATAAAGACAACAAGCAACCTGCATTCAAATACAGACAGACATGATTAAAAGACTAAGACAAATCATGTTAAAAACAAACACCACATATAAGAACAAATGGAATAATAAAAACAAAACACGATGAGACATAAAACATAGTAAAAAAAACACAGCAAGGCGTTAAAATTTGTTAAAACCTATGGCCGTAGGAACAAAACTGCTTTTAAAATGCTTGGTTTTACATTTGGTCATTTTATATCTGCGTCCTGACGGGAGAAGCTGGAACTCACAGTGCAAAGAGTGAGAAGTGTCCTTTAAGATTGATCTAGAAATCCTCTGTACCTGCCCAGAGTACAGAGACTCTACATTTAATTGCAGCTCTCCCGTCAGTTTACTGCACCACTTTACTATATGGTTCAGGTAATTCTTATTTTTAAGAGACAGATTACCAAACCATATCACAAGCAAAAGGATAAAAACAATTCAATAAAAGCACGATAAAGCATGGTCAGCAGTGTTTTATCATTATTAAAAGACAACAAGTCCTCAACAACTGGACCGTGGTGAGTTTCATTGCCCATCAGCAGACTAACAATAACTGAATCATTTGCATACTTTAAAATGAATCTATCCTCCCTGCTGCTACGGCACATGTTTATATAAAGAATGAACAGGAGAGGTGACAGAACACGTCCTTGTGGGGAACCAGTGGAGGAACAGACAAATAACAAGGCTGTTTATTCCACGCCAATACAAAGATGGTTAATTTGATGATAATCTGATGAGTTCTCATAGAGGTTATATAACTCAAGGTCTAACTGAAGTGTGTGTAGCCTATAAACTAAAATAAATTTAACATCTCATATATCTAAAGCAATGTTAGAGCCTCTGAAGGCTGCATATACACTCACTGGCCACTTTGTTATACAGTATACACCTAACCCAGTATAACCCAGTACTGGGTTGGACCCCCTTTTGCATTCATAACTGACTTATTTTCTAAATATATAGATTCAACAAGGTGCTGGAAACATTCCTCAGAGATTGGATATTTGGATATTTTCTCTTTTTAGGACAATTCTTTGAAATTCCTAGAGATGGTCGGTTGGGAAAATCCCAGTAGAGCTGCAGTTTCTAAAATACTCAGACCAGCCTGTCTACTACTGACAACCATGTCATGTTCAAAGCAACATAAATCACCATTTTTCCCCATTTTGATGCTCAGTTTTTAACATCAGCGTGTCCTTGTTTACGTGCCTGAATGCATTCAGTTGATGCTGTAATTGGCAAATTAGAAAATTGCACAGTCAAACAAGTGTACCTAAAGTACCTAAAGTGACTGGTGAGTTTAGATTAGTCATCGCGTGCAGGAGGAAAAACAGTATTATGATCTCTAAAATGAATGACACTGGTGCTAACGATGCAATCCTTAGATGAGCTTGCCATTAAAATTTTTAAAAAAAAGTAAAATAAAATTTTAATAAACCAAAGACAGTGAAAGAAACAGACAAAATTAATTACTGAAAAAAATATTTAAAAAGAAAAAGCACTCTGCCATTAGTGAGTATAATATCAGGCTTGTTGTTCATACATTACACAGAATCTGCCTGGAGATTTTGTATGGTTTTATTATATGTCTTTCTCTTTTTTCCTTTATTCATTTGGTTCTAGTAAAGAATGTGACTGCACAAAAACATTTCAGGTTTTTCTTGTTTTTAGTGTTTTGTATTTAATAGAGTAAAATAGTCATACAAAGAAAAATGTTTGAACTTTTGCTGGACTTAACATAAAGTTATGTTTGCCTCCACTGAGTATCTTAAAATAGTCCAACTAGAGCCCTAATACTACTTAGCAACATTTAGAGTGCAGGCACGTGGAGGTCTTTGGAGTATTTAATAGTGTGGAATGTTGTTTAGAGGAAATTTCCACAGTAGTGAGGGGGTTGGGTGAGGGGGATGGGTAACTATGAAGCTTCTGGTTATTTTTACTTACAGTAAATCAAATCCAGTCAAAATTACTGAGTGAGCTGTCTGTCATTCCTTAATATCGGATTGCTTTTCTCTCTTGTCAGCTTATAAGAATATGGATCAACAAGAAGTTTCATGTTGAGATGAAAATTTGCCCGTTAGAAAGGAGGTTTAAAACTCTCAGCACTTTAAAGTAAAGTTTTTTCAGTTGTAACTCCGTCCCACCAAGAGACCGGCTCATTCTGCCTGACAGAGAGCTCAACTCCAACACTCTGATACTAAGCTGAAGTGATTAAGAAGAAAACCAATGGGAGACTATGATGAAGATACAGCATTCCTTGGACAAAGTGGTCCTTACTTCTGGACCACATTCTTTCTCCTGAATGCTCTTTTTGTGTCAACTGGATTTAATGGGCTTTACATTGTCTTTGTTGGAGCAGCCCCGAAACACTCCTGTCTGATTCCAGAAGTCAACCTAACTGAGGAGTGGAGAAATGCCATCATTCCCATTACAATAGTGGATGGTGAAGAAGTTCAGAGCCAGTGCAGCAGATATAAGTTGGATGTGGTCAGAAATCTCTCTGCAGAAGGATATATTCCTGGAAGGGATGTTAATCTGACAAACCTGGAGCAGGAGGGATGCTTAAATGGATGGAACTACAGCAAAGATATTTACCAATCCACCATAGTCACCGAGGTCAGTACTGTTATTATTATTGTTGCTGTGGTTATTGTAAAATTTCAGTTTTTAAAGCTTTAAGTTGTAATTTTTTCTCTTTGATATAAACATTGTTCACAGTGGGATCTTGTTTGTGACAACCAATGGAAAGTTCCATTTGCATCCTCGACTCTCTTTGTGGGATACCTTGTTGGGTCGCTAATCTCAGGACAGCTTTCAGACAGGTATTTTACCTTAATTATCCTAAATTTACCTAATTACCTTGAATCCACCCTGTATAATGATACTTAAATTCACTCAATTACAGGACATTTTCTGTCATTTACAATATACTGCAGGTCTGTTAGTTTCTCTAAAACAAGTCTGTTCCTAAAATTCTGGTGACAGCAGTGCTTGAAAAACAAATAAATAGCTTTAGTAACGGTTCAAACACTGCAGCCAATGTTACATAGTGGAATTAATGACAGCAGCCCCATCTACTGTTATAATGGGGATGGTACTAACACTGGGGTATTATAGTTTCACTTTTGACATTTATTTTTATTTCCATTCTATTTCCAAAAGAAAACAAAGGGCATGAATTTCTAAATGTTGAGTATCTCTCAATAAATACCAATTATATGAAATTCCTTTCTAATCAGGTTTGGGAGGAAAAAGGTTGTTTTTATGTCTCTTGGGGTCCAGTGTCTCTCCGTCCTGCTTCAGTCCTTTTCTCATTCATGGAGGATGTTCTGCATCATGTACCTCTGGGTTGGAGCCTCTCAGATATCCCTCTACATTTCTGCATTTGTACTAGGTTTGCAATATAATTTAAACACATATTTGGACTTTTACACAGAAGTTTTCAGTATGATTTTACTGCCTGCTGTCTCATTATATTTTCAGTAACATGCTTGTCACTAAAGATTTATGATTTTATTTTGGATAGGAACTGAGGTTTTGAGTAAAACTATGCGTGTGCTGTTCACAACTCTCGGAGCCTTCCTTTTCTATTGCATTGGTTACATGATACTTCCTTGGATTGCATACGGCATCAGAGAATGGAGAACTCTGCTTGCAGTTCTGTCAGCAACTCCTCTGATGAACATTCCCCTGTGGTGGTATGTCTTTTTTTTTTTATAATGTTCACTGATTTCTTCTCTGAAATTCCTGCATAAATGCAAAGCTGCTATTGCTGCCACAGTAAAGAAAACAGTCTGTTCTGTTGACCTTCAGCAAATCTGTGTTGGTTGGGCAGGTTCATCCCGGAGTCTCCTCGATGGCTGATCACTCAGGGGAGAGTGAAAGAGGCAGAGGCCATTGTCAGACATGCTGCAATTAAAAATAAAATTGAAGCACCACCTGTAATCTTTAAAGAATCTGAGGTGAGGCTCATTAATTGTCATAATAATAGTATTAATATATATGTATGCACTTTTCCAACTTTCAGGTCAACAATTGGTAATTTTTAAATATGGAAAAAAAAATTTAGGGTTACATTTCTGGAAATCTGACAGAATGACAGAATGAGCCACAACATTAAAACCACTGACAGGTGAAATGAACAGCATTTGTCTTTCCAATGCATTATTCTGCTGGAAAACCTTGGGTCTTGGCATTCTTGTGCATGTTGCTTTAACATGTATCACCCACCTAAACACTGTTGCAGACCCACTCCCCACATCGTAGCAACATTCTCCGACGGCAGCGGCCTCCCTCCGCAGGACAGTGCACCCTGCCACACTGCAAAACCTGCTTAGGAACGGCTCGGGGGGGCACCACAAAGAGCCCAAAGTGTTGACCCAGCCTCCAGTCTCACCAGATCTGAGTCTGATCAGGCATCTGTGGAATGCAGCGGAACAAGCCAGATCTACTGATGTCCAAGCCTGGAACCCAAAGGATCCACTGCTAGCATCCCAGTGTCAGACATCACATCCGGGCCTTGAAGGGACAGAGCTGTTTTGTTGGCATGAGGGGCACCTGCGCAATGCTACACAGGTGGTTTCAATGTTGTGGCTGACAGGTGTATTCTGGTAGTTTTAATATTCACAAACCAAATGTAAAAATGTGACTCCAGAGGCCACACTGGATATATTACAGATTTTTTTTCTGCCCCTGGGGAGGGCAAGTGGGGAAGTTCAGACTTTATGTTTTGTCTTGCTGGGGGTTTCCTCTTCCAGTACATGTCTGTCTTTTTTTCTTCTACATAGTCCGAGTAAAAGACTGAGTAAAAGCCAGATTATAGTGATAGTCAGATCCATTATTTCATCATTTCTGTTTTTTAATGTTCTATTGCAAATTGCTTCTTAAATAGAAAACTAATGCCAGCATTTTATAATAATTCCTGAGATTATTATAAAAATTATGGTAAATACAATCTGACTCATTCATATCTGCATGATTTTTTTTTTCCTTCAACAAAGCAAAACTAGAATCTGCTTAAATGTACTGACAATATTCTGTGTACAAGTGTAGAATCACAAGAATCCTCTTCTGTCTCCATTTAATGTCCAGGACTTGCCTGTCTGCAAGACATATACCATGCTTGATATTCTGAAATCCAAGAACCTGAGATGTATCACACTGATGTGTCTCCTTTTATGGTAAGCTTTATGGTTGTTTCCCCACGCCCCAACCCCACCCTTCAGACATTTTAAGGTCTTGTAATCCAACAATTGTGCAAAAAAAATGAACTTTACAAGTCAATGTGCACATATGCCTCTCGACATTCATATTATAATCAAAATAATGGTAATTACTTTTAATTTTTATATTTTCAGGATGGCAATAAACATTGGGTATTTTGGTTTATCACTGAACACCTCCAACCTCAGTGGCAACCCCTTTGTGAACTGTTTTTTATCTGCTACAACTGAAGTTCCTGCCTACATTGTTTCTACATGGCTGCTTAAAGCATGTCCGAGAAGAGCGCTTCTTTCATTGTTCCTCATCATTGGAGGAGGAGTTCTCCTGCTCATCCAGTTCATCCCTGACAGTAAGATTTGTAGCATGTTGTAACATGTAGAATGTGGTTTGGCATTATCTTGCTGAAATAAGCAAAGCCCTCCCTGAAAAAGACTTCATTTGGATAGCATCATATGTTGTTACAAAACCTGCATATATTATTCACCATTATTGTGGTCTTCACAGATGTGCAAGTTACACATTCTAAGCGCACTATCGCATCCCATACCAGAAATGAAATTGGCATTACAACTTTAAAATAATTTTTCAACACTGACAAAGTAAAAGACGAAACCACTTCCACCATTTATTCGTATATTTAAACATATTTCTCTCTCTTTCTCCTCTCCTCAGCCTTTCACCATGTTGCTCTGGCATTGGAAATGACTGGAAAGTTTGGCTTCACCATGGCCTTCAGCATTGTGTACATCTACACTGCTGAGATTTACCCCACTGTACTCAGGAACATTGGCATGGGGATGTGCTCCTCAGCTGCACGTGTTGGCAGTATCACAGCACCTTATGTCATTTTTTTAGGTACATGGATATTAGATATCTCATAAAGATCTTGCACTGTGCACAGTGTGTCATTTTCAGCATCACAGCACCGAAACCTTTCAGATTTGTAGATGCTGAATATCTCATGAACACATACTATACTCATATGCAGGAAAACTGAGAGTATCTAAAAGTGTCATTTTCTAACATTGGCCTTTGATCCTTTGTTGTCTACAGGTACGTATAATAAAGTTCTGCCTTATATTTTAATGGGAAGTCTCACAATCGCCTCCTCCGTGGTCAACTTCTTCCTTCCAGAGACCCTCCATAAAGATCTTCCAGAAACTGTCGAGCAGATGCAAGAATGTCAGAGGTGAGTGTAGTTCACATTAGACTAGATGAGATGAAAGATCCAATCCGCTTACATGTGGTCTGTAGAGCACTTTAGAAGATGACTTTAGTACATGTCCATGTATACTTACTGACAAAGATTTTGTTGGTTGCCTTATTGATGTCTATGTTGCAAGGAGACTCATTTTCTCTATTTCTCATTCTCTGGTTGTCTTTGTCCTTGCAGGTTTTGCAGTGGGCCAAAAAAGAAGAAACATGTAAAAAATGGAGCAATGGCTAACCTGCCCATACCATGTGAGGCCCATTCTGATGGGCAAACTCTCACGCTTTAGTTTCTTTGACATTAAGTGTCTCTTGCTTCAAAGTGACCGTCTGAAATCTGAAAATAAAATCCCACAAACACATGAAGACTTCTTTTGGGTTTAACTTTTCTTTTAATCATTTAATGTGAATTAAAGAATTCCTTTAAGGTATTTGGAAATATTACAAACAAAAACATCATTCAGTTTTTTGTATGGAAGTGAGTGGTCACATGGCACAAGTAAAGAAAAAAGTAACATGAACGCTATTAGCACACAGTCCAGGTTTTTGTCTTGTAATAGTTTTAACATCCTAATGTAACATTGTTGTCTGTGTGATTTTATATTGCTGCTAGCTATAGAAAATTATTGTTTTGCTGTACTAAAGAAGGAAATGCTTCAGTCAGCAGGTCTTAGGCTTAGTTAATATAAAAACCGGAAACTCATTGGAATAGTTTGTGTGACTCTGTCCAAAGGTAGCAAACTTCACCTATCACCATATCTGAAGCTTACTAATTAACTTTTAATATCTTGTTTGTTTAAGAGTAAAGAGCAAAGAGTTATGGGTTGCCCCAACCCCCAAATATTGAAATGGTGAAACTTGAAAGCTTTCACATGTTACAAATCTTTAATTTTGAATCAGTGCACGAGATGGGATTAGATTATATGTTTTGTTCTGGGGTTTTGTTTCCAAATAAATTGTCATTGAATGCTGAAACTGTTTGTTTGCTTATTTGTTTTTAAATATGTGCTTATTATTAATTTGCTGGGCCACTTCATTTCCAAACAGCTGGAAAAGGTGCATCTTAACCAATAAGTTGCATCACTTCTTCTACTGCACTATAATCATCAGAGGATACAAAATGCTCTGAGCAAATCAGATATTATTGGGAGATGGAATATTAAGCAGTATAGCATCACATTCAATTCCTACAATATATTAGAGTTTATGAAGGACCACAAATGAACACCTAGACAGACAAATCCTCTCTTCAGCTCTTAATACTTCCAAAACACAACTCAAGCATAGCTGAACATGATTGTGACATGGTTCATTATCACATGTCTGCACGACAATGATTAACTCTCCTTTATGAAACAACTTTTCTTTCCATGGTGTTATGTCATGATAAACAACATCTCATCATGATGATGTAATTATATTTACTTACAAATGATTCAACAGTAGATCCACTAGAATAAAGGGGTAACAATTTGAGTTTTTTTACAGGAAAGGAAAAAAAAATTATATCATAAGCATGTATGTGCCATTTAAATGTAGTAGTTTCATCTCATTTAAGTATTAATTTTGTTGAGTACACTGTTGTAATATTGACGCATAATTTCTTTGTGTTTATAGTTTTTTTAGTGCGTAAAGAACACTCCAAACTTCTTATTGGACAAGAGAAAATAATGCAGCCTACTCAACTGCATCTGCTCGCTGGTATGGAAGGAGACCAACACTTTTTATTTTGATGGTTTTTCAAATTGTGGCAGTAGCAGCACTGATATCCTCCCCAAGCTGGGAGGTCTTCAGCATTATTTTCTTTGTAGGTGCTGGGGGATTCTGTTTTAGCTATGCCTTTTGTTTTTTTTAACAAAGAATAAAATTTTTGATAGTGCATGTTATGCATGTTCTAAGAGTATGTCTGACCTGGTACTTAAGACAATCATAATTATAATTATAAATCATAATTATAAATCCATACTGCCAATAAGGCAGCCAGAAATTTGAGTGACTAATGAGTGTCTAAAGTCTGATGAGTCTAATGTTCTTCTTGGCACGTTTCCTTTAATTTGTGGCATTTACAAGTTCATAAACTCTACACCTAAAAACCAGAGTGGTCTATGCTCCCTTAGAGTTATTAATGTGCTCAGCTTTGGGGTACATGGAAATGCCTGTGGCAGCCTACTTCCTCCATGAACAATTCCAATGACTGCCTCTAGCTTGACCTACATCCCTCTGTGGTTGTGAGACTGTTCTTATGTTGCATTACAATATGCTCTTTGTAGTGAAAAATTCTAGTAATGTTTAGCTTGAGGCCCTTCTTATGCCATGCATAAGGAAAACCCAAGCTTGCTTCTTTTAAGTATAAATTCAGCCTCTGTGCAGCTTGTGCAACTTTTGTGCAACTTTGTTTTGAAGTGAAATAGAAAAAAAAAAAAAAGTAGAGTCCACACGCCAGCAAAAGCTCCTGAATGACGTTTAATACAATACCATAATATGATGTTTCGGGCACAGCTGCTCTTGCTCAAACATAGAGGACATTACAGGGAACACGCTATATATACACGCCAACATCTACTGTAATCATGATCATGTGATCGTTAATCCCCATCAACCAAACAAAGAAAGACAGACATCCATATAAGCATGTGCACGTAATTATGTATTATTTGATAGAAAAAAAAATGTACAACATTATCATAAAAATATAAATGTGGACAACAAGTCAAAACAGAGTAAATTGATTGACAGATGAAAAACAGCCTGTAAGTCAGTATGCAAACGGTAATGTTTCTGATCTTGAAGTGAAGTAGAGTCATAATGTCTCCTGGTGAGCATTGGGAATGTTGGTTTCCCAGCCACAGTCAGTTTGTGTTCTCTTTCCTCGAGCCTTAAGAAACAGTAATGAGCCCAATATGACATGTCCCACCATGATGTGGCAAAAGGCAGTGAATTTAAAAAGATACACAAGAAGCTGTGAGCAGGCAAATATTGACAAGTAGCCCATCTCATTATGTGTAGATTTGCACTTATAGACTTTATATCACAGTGTTGAGCCGTAAATTAATAATATTCACACTCCACACAATCCAGCATGGAGCATGAACCTAAACTTGATGTTTACTGATTATTGTTTGTCCTAAAATCACCTTATAGGCATAGCGTCTTCAACAACAGGATTGATGTGGAGCAGTAGGGTATGGGAAACATTTGATTATTGATCAAAGTAGTGCATGTACAGTACCAGTCAAAAAATTTGGACACAGTGTCAGAAGAAGAAGCAGGAAAATACATTCTGACAAACTGAAATGAGGATGCAGGAGGGCTTTTGTAACTTCCAGGAATTTACCTAGGCATTTCTGTTCCTGGTGATAATATGTATCCTGACACCAACAGACTGCAGTTCCTGTTGTCTCTTGGCTTAGTTTTGCATTTGAAGTTAGCCTATTTGTGTTAGATCACTTATTATATCACAAAGTGATATAATAAGTGATCCTCTGATCCCTAAATTCAACTTACAAACCAAAGGATCCAAAGTTTAACTACAGCTTCATCTTTTTGATTTCTTCTTCTTCTCCACAGGTTGAAGATGCATTGCCCATAAAAGACAAGAAATATAACATTTTGGTCAGAAAAACTGCAATATTTTCTCTGTTACATTATTCTCTTCATTTCAGTGGTGTGTTTAAATTTTCCTTTATAATTTAAATCCTTAAAGATTTTAAACCAAAAGACTTCTCATTGCTCCTTCTCACACCTGTTTGAAATTAGCACAATCAAGCAGAGTATTTGAGGGCTGCATGATCAGCAGATTTCTGCTGGATTGTCTTCACTCTTGTAGCTTGTGCTTGGATTCTTGCTTAGTTTCTTGCCTGCTGCTCCAAGAAGTTCTTTGTTGTGTCCAGCCCCGCTTCGAAGATTTCTGTAACCTGCAAGAGAAGGACTTACCTGGAATATTCACCTGCCTGCCCACCCTCCACTGCCATTTAGTTCTCATTGGGAACCAGTATCCTTCAGGAGATACCCAAGCCTATACTTTCCTCACTACCGAGTAAGACTATTCCACTCCCTGTCACTCATTCTTGGACATGGTCCTATACCTTCAGGTATAGGACTATGGTCACAATAAACAAGTAAGCATCAAGCATCCCTGGAAATGACAATTAAATGTGTAAGTGGCAGTGGCGCAGTGGGTAGGCGCTCGCCTTGCAGCTGGAAGGTTGCAGGCTCGAGCCCCTGTCCCTGTCCTGCGTTGTGTCCTTGGGCAAGACACTTAAACCACATTGCCTCACGGTAGCGCCGGTCTCTGGCTGCATGACTGCAGATGCTTGTCTCTGGATGAGTGATCTGTAGCCATCATTTTGTTGTGTGCCTTGTGCACACAATGACAATGAGTTGAATCTAACATCTAAATGCATCATTACTATGTGAGGTATGCTTAAAAAATAACTCCTTTCTTAGTCACTTTCGTTGCATTATCTGGGTTACTTTGATTGTCTTTTGTAGAAAACAAAATCTAAATGGCGTGCTTTTCAGAACCTCTCTTAACGCAAAAAATGTCAAAGCTCTTGTGTAACTGCGTAACCTCCCATATCAGGGGAGGCATATAAAACCAGAGCTCAGCTTTACAGTTCACGAGCTCTGAAATCTCTTAGAGCAATAGAGCACGCCCTATCTTGTGTCAGCACTGACAAACCATTGCCTGTTTTTTTGTTTTGCTTTTTCAAGTATGAAGGATTTTGGTGACATAAGGGATAATGTCAAAATCAGAGACTATGACACCATCACAGCTTTCCTTGGATCTTGGGGACCCTTTCAGGTCAGAATTTTTTTAGCACTGGCCATAAGCATTCTCCCGAATGGCTTTATTGGCGGATACATAGTATTTGTAGGTGCTACTCCACTTCATGAATGTTATATCCCTGAAAACTTCCACATCAGTGAGATGTGGAAAAACGTGACAATCCCACTGGAAACTGTCAATGGCATTGCAAAGCGCAGCTCTTGCTCGAGGCTTAACTTGGAAATTGTCAGGAACTACTCTCAAAATAATATTATCCCAAACGTTGATGTGAACGTTAGTGAGATACCTTGGGAGAGTTGTGTGGATGGGTGGGTACACAGCAGAAACATCTACCAGTCAACAATTGTTTCAGAGGTAAGAAATTTGTCATTTATTATTGATCTGTATGTCTAATAAACTGAAATCCTTATCTATATTACAACACACTTTAAGCAGTAAGCCATAATCAAAGTATGTGGTGTGGTCTTTACGTTTTTCAGATAAGAGTTTTTCCATAGACTTTGCATATTAGCCTAATCATGTAATGTCAAAACTAACTCATCAGCAGTAAATGGCTAAACTATGGCAGCCATCCAGGTACAGCACCAACAGGTCAAAATACCAAACTCTTATTCACTACACATACACACCCTGTTCATGGTGTGTAGTATTACCACGAAACGGAACAGCAATAAATAAAGTTCAATATGTAAATGTTTGGACATCGCTTGAGTAAAAGAAAACAGATCGCACCATAAAACACGATCTTGCTTGAAGATTGTTGCAAGAATTACCAAGATTTACTCATCCAATTCAGTGCAGGTTGAAAAAAGGCACAGTGCGCTTGAATTCAGCAACATCCTCGATCATCATTATTCAACTTGCTTTACAATTGCAATGGATTTTAGACTAATGCTCCCAAAATTCACCTGCAGTTCATCAGTGCTTTTCATCTTGATCAAACATCCGTCTCATACCACAGGTCAGGACTTTGTCTTGGCCAATACAAAGGGCTTTTTTTTTTCTCCCCTCTCTTTCCAGGCATTGTGTTTTACATGCATGCCTTGGGTCGTTGTCTTTTTGCATTACCCAGCCTCTCTGAAGTTTGAGAAACAGTTTAGTTCTTCTCCTGAAAAACTTCAATACACTGATGAATTTGTTTTCCCCAATGATTGCAAAGCATCCAGTTATCAAAACACCAAACCACAATGTTACCCCATTCATTCTTCATATTTGGGAATGAATTCTCCATTTTGCTTTTTATGGGCTCAGCATTGGGGCATGTGACTTATTTCTTTTTGCAGCATTGGAAAAAAAAATTGCATTTTAAAAAATGTATATAAAATTGCAAAACATCATGCAAATAAAAAATAAAACTTGACTAAGAGCTTCTTACACTATCTATATATTGTCAGGTGAGGAGTGTGTTGATTTTTGGACCCAAATGTAGAGTCATAAAATAGAGTTAATGAATTAAAAGAAAACACAACTATTTTGGTGTAGCAGAAGCTCAACAGGCAGCAAAAGAACAAATTCCATTTATCCAAACAGGTGATAAAACTCACCAGCTGACAGTCAGTACAATGACTTATTTTTGTCTTCAATTTCCCTGATGGAATCTTCCTAATGGGATTAATAACTACCCATACATGTAATTAGGGAACGGGAGAAACACCAGTGTGAACAACTGAAACTAATCAGAGAAGGGAAGCTAAACTGAATACAGCACACAAGACAAAAAATATCAAAATAAAAACGGAGAACATCTAACACGCTGACAGAGACTTAACTAGACACAGGGAACATATTGGAGGCAGAGTAAACTGAAAGAAGGAATACAATAAAATGGTAACAAACAGTAAGGAATATAAAATAACAGTGACTGGAACAAAAAGCACAAGGCTGAAAACACAACCAAACTAACAGTTAAACTAAAGACAATTAAGAATAAACAGAACTTAAAGGTCCAAAAAACACAACCCAGGACCATGACACATACACCAATCAGGCATAACATTATGACCACCAAACTAATACTGTGTTGGTCCCCCTTTTGATGCGGAAACAGCCCTGACTCATCAAGGCATGGACTCCACTGGACCACTGAGGATGGGCCTCCATGGTTCAGACTTGTTTGTCCAACGCATCTCACAGATCTGATTGGATTGAGATCTGGAGAATTTGGAGGCCAAATCAACACCTCAAACTTGTTCTTGTGCTGCTCAAACCATTCCTGAACCATTTTTTCTTTATGGCAGGGTCACATTATCCTGCTGAAAGAGGCCCCAGTCATCACGGAATACCGTTTCCATCAAAGGGTGTACATGGTCCGCAACAATGTTTAGGTAGGTGATACGTGTAAAAATAACATCCAAATGGATGGCAAGACCCAAGGTTTCCCAGCAGAACATTGCCCAGAGAATCTCACTGCCGCCACTGGCTTACCTTCTTCCCATAATGTATTTTGGTACCAAGTATTCCCCAGGTAAGTGACACACGTGCACCTGGCCATCCACGTGCTGTAAAGAAAATGTGATTCATCAGATTGGGCTACTGTACCTTCTTCCATTGCTCCATGGTCTAGTTCTGATTAGGGTTTAATATTTTTCCCGAAAATGACATGAATCAAATCCCGGGAAATGACGAGCCATTTCCCGGGAATCCCGGGAAAAAGTTTATTTATTTTTTTATTTTTAATTAGGCCTTCTGTAGCCTGTGTCGGCCTTAACCTATTGTGATATTGTAGAGGTAGCTTTCCAGCTATGTCCTGTTATGCCCAGTAGGGGGTAACGTCGGCTTGATTAACACAATAAAACCTACATCTGTACATTGGAGTGCTCGAGCTATGCGGTGTTGTATCGTTCCTCAACACTCCCTTAACAAATATAATTCGAATATTCCTCCATTGTACATGGAATTATAACAAGCTATTTTACAACTGCTGGTGCAAAACAATACGGTTCATCTCCACACAGCATTGATAAAGGCTCAGCCACGCTGTCGTGGCGACATCTGTTGCACTATATCTCCACCAGTGGAACGCTGTAATAGTCATTGAAAAGTTAACTACCGTACTACACTAATATGACATAACACAGGGCCTTGAGTAATGCACTACGACTTGGTCATTGCCATTCTGGCAACAGCAAATTTACAACACCGTGTCTGAGGGTTAAAGTAGGTTCGCTGTGAATCGTCTTTTGAAAAACTGGCCGATCCTTATAGCCTAAAAAATATACATTTTACTCAACTCCATTTTAAAAGCGAAATATGTTAAAGCAATCTATTTCATGATAATTTCTTCACACATTAGGCCCGTATCCTAATTCATGATTGTTAGTAAGCGGCTGCAAACGAGGAAAAGAAACACTCGAAATTAAACAGATATTTCTTTATTGTTCAGGGCAGGCATATTTTATAGGCTATATAATGCAATATAACAATATATAATATAAAATTATATAATACAAAATACCTTAGGGTAAACACATTGCCTACGATTTCAACAAATTAAAGAGGAAAAAAGCACAACTGTGTAATACCTCTATTAAAACGCTTGAGATGAAGCTGAAGCCTTAAACGGAGGCTGAACGTGCCTGAAATGAAGAGTAATGCTTTTCGCATTAAACGAACCCTTCTCTCAATATTTCCTTAAATTTAACATTCTGAAGCTTTCTTTTCTTTCTGAAAGTCAAATCGACGCGCGCGACTTTTTTCCCGGTTTCCCGTCTAACGTTTCCCGGGAAACGGGAAATGGTTCTGATCGCATTTCCCGGGAATCCCGGATCCCGGGATTAAACCCTAGTTCTGATGCTCACATGCCCACTGTTGGAGTTTTCAGTAGTGGACAGGGGCCATGCAAGCTCTGTGCACAACAAACTGAGATGCACTGTGTATTCTGACACCTTTCCATCAGACCCAGCATTAACTTTTTGATATACAGTGGCTCGTCTGTTTGATCAGACCACACGAGCTCCCCACGTGTATTAGTGATCTTTGACCACCCAAGATCCTGTTGCTGGTTCACCGCTGTTCCTTCCTTGGACCACCTTTGATAGATACTGAAAACTGCAGTCCTGGAACACCCCACAAGACCTGCAGTTTTTGAGATTCTCTAACCCAGTTGTCTAGACATCACAATTTGGCCCATGTCAGACTCACTCAGATCCTTACTCTTGCCCATTTTTCCTGCTACTAACACATCAACTTTGAGGACAAAATGTTCACTTGCTCCCTAATATATCCCGCCCCCTTACAGGTGCCATGAAGAGATAATCTGTGTTATTTACTTCACCTGTCAGTGGTCATAATGTTATGCCTGAGTTTATATGTACATATTAGTTAAATTTAGGTTCTATTTTATTCAAAGACATATTTGCAGGAGATTTTTTTTTTTAATTTTTAAAAATTTTTGTTTATTTTGCAGTGGGACTTGGTTTGTGAGAATGCATACAAACTTCCACTTGCCAGCTCCATTTATTATGTTGGTGTGCTAGTGGGATCGTTGATCTCAGGTCTGGTGTCTGACAGGTCTGTACTGTACACAGCATTATTTGAACAGCATTTGTATTGATGTAGCCAACTAAACTGTGTTTCCTTACAGATATGGAAGGAAACCAATACTCTTTATCATGATGGTGCTTCAAACTGTGTCAATCACAGCGCAGATATTCTCCCCGAGCTGGGAGATCTTCACCTTTATTTTCTTTTTTGTGGGTGCTGGGGGATTCTCCAACTATATCATTGCATTTGTGCTAGGTATGTTTTCCCAGCAAGGAATGTACTATTTGACACTCTTTAATATGCACAGATATTTTATAATCTGTCTGTGCATGAAGTATGCCATTTGCAGTTTCGCTTGTATAATGAAAAAATGCCACTTTAAAGGTTGTTATTTCTATTAATGCAAATGTATCACAGATGTGAGCTGTTTTGTTTTTTGTTTGTTTGTTTGTATTTTGGGCTTTTCTTCTATGCTGGGGCAAGTTACTGAACCCCAGGTTGCCCCTGATGCATGTGACTGTGTGTTAGGTTAAAAGCACTTGCATACAGAAGAAGGTGTTATGGTACTGAGGCTTGTAGTAAGAAAGTGCTTTGAGTTCTCAAACAGAGTAGAAAAGCACTATACTGTACAAGTACCAGTCCATTTCAAGTAAAAGTCGCACCTTTTGAAACGCGTGGGTTTCAGGAGTAAAATTTGAGAATAGCTAAATCAAAGAAGAAACATAAATTATCTATATTGAACCTCATTCATCCCTGTTACATAGAGATATGTGTGCTACTTTTGCACAGCTCTTTATAGAACCCCTAAAACCTGCAGATGAATTATACTTAATCCCAGAACATAATGGTTTAACTGACTTGGTAAGTACGATAGATTGTACAGTCAGATTCAGAACGTTTGTTGTGATGGCATTACCAGTTTCCCTAAAATGTTGTTTGTGAAACTTGTGACAATTACAGGTTCAGAAATTCTAAGCCCAAAAACCAGAGTGATCTTTTGTTCTCTTGGAGTTTTTATGGGCTCAGGGTTGGGGTACATGGCAATGCCTGCAGCAGCGTACTTCCTCCGGGAATGGCGGTTGCTGTTGATTCCAATGGCTGCATGTGGATTGATCTATGTTCCTCTGTGGTGGTGAGACTATTCATTTGTCACATTTTAGCTTGGCCTGTGTCCTGAAAGTTGCTTGCAACTAAGGACAAAGAAATATAATTTCTTTAATGTTAAAGGGAACATGCAAGTAAATATTATATGGATTTATTGCCTAATTGTAAGATAGCAGAACACCAGAATTCATTTCACTTATTTTTTTTGGGGGGGGTTGTTTTTGTTTGTTTGTTTGTTTACTTTAAATTTAAGGGGGAAAAGAAGAAATTTTCATTTTTGTGTTACTGACCAGTGATTCCCAGTCTTTTCAAATGAAAAACAAAAAAAGGAAGAAAGTGGGGTGCTTTTGTTTTTGTTTTTTCCCCTTCTCCAAACAAAAAAAAATGCAAATATGATTTATGAGTTCTGCCTGTGGGAGAGTTACTCTTCCATTACATGTTCAGAGTTCATAGCTTTTCATAGCACTTTTCCTTAACATAAACAGGTCAACCAGCTCTTGTCATGTCTGCCCCTCAGATACCAGGTTATTTCAGTCCTTTTGGGGGGGCTTCCTAAACAAAAATGATTAGTCATCCTCAACCAATAGGAAGTTTTGGCTACACCATAAACTCCAAAATATTGGGTGTTATCTCCAGAGGGTCTTGGCTTAACACCAGATCACAGTTTTTTGTTTGTTTTGCTTTTTTGCTGAAAATATTGTTATTTCTCTGTCTCTGTTTGTCTGTTAAGGATTGTCCCAGAGTCTCCCCGTTGGCTGCTCTCTCAGGGCAGAGTAAACGAAGCTGAAGCTATACTGAAGGATGCTGCCAAGAAGAATAAAGTGGAAGCCCCACAGGCGATTTTTACACAAGCTGAGGTATGAGCTTCAGCAAGTTGGTGATTTGAAATCAGAATGTGTTTAGAGAAATCTGAAAAGACTTGAAATTCCTAAACCTTTTGACATTTATACCATGATTCCTCTTGTCTGTTAGCTTAATTTTGCATTTCAGTTTAGCCTGTTTGTATTATACCACTTTGTATTATACGTGCAGAAGTCGTGTTTCATTCACTGATCCAGAATATAAAGTTTAACTAAAGTTTTGTCTGCCCACACCCACACCCACACCCCACCCCCAACAGGTTGAAGATGCACTGACAAAGAAGGAGGAAAAAGAGGGAAACAACATTTTGGTCATCGTGAAAAACTGCAATATTTTCACTGTCACATTAATATGTTCACTTCTGTGGTACATCTAGAATTTGCTCATATCACTTAAGAAATTAAAAGATTAAAACAAAAACACTTTTAAAATATTTTGTTTTGATTTTTTTTTTTTATGTGAAATTAACTGTTGCTCTGAATTTCTCTGTAGGATCATCATCACCATTAGCTACTTTGCTTTAGTCCTCAACACTTCCAACCTGAATGGTGACCCTTACATAAACAGCTTCTTGTCTGCTGTGGTAGAGGTTCCAGCTTACATAATTGCCTTGATACTGCTTAAGTTCTGCTCGAGGCACTTCTGCCAGTCTTCCACACTCTTTCTCGGAGGCGTCATGATCCTCTGTGTCCACCTCATTCCTATAGGTAATAATGATGCTTTTCAGCTGGGTCACTGATTAAAGGAAATTCACTTGAGTTCACGTCATCAGATTTTTGCACTTTGTCCCAAAATATGTAAAAAGAATGAATCCTCATTTACTTACATGGATAAAATAAGAAATATGGTGTGTGCGTGTTTGTGAGAGAGATCAGACCAATTTAAACACCTTTAGCTTTCGTTGTGACCAGATGAGATTCATGTGTAAGTGCAGTCTGTTCAGCAGGGCTGCATTGTTTAAAAAATCATATCTAAATAAATCCTTAAAGTTATTGACTGCTCATCCATATATATCACTAACACAGAATCTAAGTATGATTGTTTAGCTTTAGTCCTAATCTGACTTTTTTAGGTTGTGCTCTAATGTTAAACTGTTTTTTACTTCCATAGATTTACCCAGTGTGGCTGTTTTTCTTGAGATGTTGGGAAAGTTTGGCATCACATCAGCATTCTGTGTTGTGTATGCTGTCACATCAGAGCTCTTCCCCACAGTTATCAGAAATACAGCAATGGGGATTTGTTCCATGGCTGCACGTATTGGCACTATCATCTCCCCTTTTATTATTTACTTAGGTATGCATTTATTTCAGCCCACTGTCCTATACCATGGTTATTTTTTTTAGACTAATAGTAGCAGCGTTACGTATCTTAACCATGTTACTTCTGTGGGGTATGGAAAGCCTCAACGTTTAGCTTCCTTAAACCTTAAACTTTAGTGAAATTTAACAAGAAGGAAAAACTTTTTTTTTTTAACCGGCATAAAGTCAGTTTCTGTTTTGTTGCCCTGCTCATTTTAGTTTTGTATTTTCCATTTGCAGGACAACAATTCAAGGCACTCCCTTACATACTGATGGGAGTTCTAGCCATATGTGGTGCTGTCTTATGTTTTGTGTTGCCTGAAACTTATGGAAAAACATTGCCAGAGACTATATCACAAATGCCACAGATATGCAGGTAAGTTTATACATTAATATATCATCTGGCTTTACATTTAAAAGCTATTTTCACACACTTTTTTCTTTATGCTCTTAACAAAACAACAAATAAATTTAAAAAATCATTAATTAGTGATTTTTGATGAAACTGCTTACTGTCCCACTGTTGCTAATTGACTCCTTGTTGTTCAAGCAGGAGAAGAGGAGAAAAGAAAAAGGATGAAAATGAAGCGAGACCATCTGTTTGCGAGTTCAAAGAATCCAAATTATAGTTAGTCAAGCTTTTTTCTCACCGCTTTATTATTTTTGTGCAATTCTGTTTTACAGCTTTTATCTTGAACTTGTAACAGTCCTCGTTACATACCATATGTGGTTGTTTAACTAACTTATGTTATTGTGAAGTCTGTTATCAGCTGCCTATCAAATGCACTTGGTTGATTATCAGTAAGTGTGACCACCTCCATGAAAGCCGATGTTTTGGCAATTTGCTGCTGTGGAGCATTTATGTGCGTTAATGCTTTAACGGCAAGTGTATCATATTTGATACATGCGTTTTTGTGAGTTTTTGAGACATCTACATCATTGGTTTTATTTTATTCCCAATGAAAAACCTAAAAATAATTGCACAATACATTTTTAAGTAATAAACTGCAAAAGAAAAAAAATGCCAGATGTAGATTGAAAACTCAAATATGCAAATATTTAATTTCTGTTTTTATTTATCAGAAGGTTCAATAAACACATTTTCCAAATAAAAAAAATTCCTTCAATTATTTCATGTTTCATGCTTTACAGGGTTAACACAATACCAAAATCTTCCCAGGAGTGGACATAGTAGTAATATCAGTCCAAAATCTGTGCAATGCTTAGAAAAACTGCAGGAAAAAAAACAGAGGGCTTCATCTGTACAGGCCTCAGTTAGCATGTCAAAAGTTTATGCAATCAGAGTGAAAAAATATGAGTTGTTTGGAAGGGCTGCCAGGAGCAAGTCTCTTCTCCCTAATAAAAATAGGGCAGCCAAGATTTCAAAGTTGCATCTGAACAAACCACAAGACTTCCGGAATAATGTCCTGTGGACAGATAAGACCAAAGGACAGATGTTTAGTCATAATACACAGCACCGTGTTTGCATTAACCAACACCTGAAACCACCACTTGTTAAGCACAGTGATGGAGATGTGATTTTGGCTTATTTGGCAGTCACAATACCTGGGTACCCCGATTAACCATGCACTCCTCTGAATAAGTCTTCTAGAGTCAGATGTGAGGCCATCTGTTCAGCTGCTAAAGCTTGGCCAAAACTGAGTCATACAACAGGACAATGATCCCAAGCACAGCAGCAAAACTACAGACAGCTGTGCATTAATGAATCACCACAAACCCCAATGAACTGAAGCAATGTTGTAAAGAAGATTGGCCCAAAATTCCTCAACAATAATCTGGGAGACTGATAAAGTCATACAAAAAATTACAGAGCCCTGTGAAATCTTTTTTTTTTTTTTTACATGTTTGTATATGGCAAAGTAATGTGCCTATATGCAATATAGTATTGCTGACAGGCGATAACTTGTTATGAATTACCTCTACTAAAATTCTTCCAGCTGCTTTGTGTAGAGTTACAGTGTTCATCCAAACAAGAATAGCACACCCACTGGTGGCTCAGCAGTGTTATTGCTGACACCAAAGGATGCCTATAGGCTACGTGAGGGCAATCTGAGGTCAATTCTTGTTTGTGAGGTAAGAGATTCTGGCTAGCTCGTTTAGGTTGATACAGCAGACAAGATGCGGTGTCGGTCAGGACACCGGAATGATGACAGGATATGACGTATTTGCCAGCAGGTCAGATGACTGCAGTGATTTATTGCACACTCAGTGTTGTCATATAGTTCTGAAATAATAATAATAAATCACATTGTCACCATCTCCATAATAAAGGTATTCACACAAGTAGAAAAAATATACATGTCTTTCCTTTACATGTGCAGAAAAATAGTAGCTTAAATAAACCAACAGGAAGGCATATTAACCACACTAGTAGGTTAACTGGGTCATAGCTCCCTCTACTGGCTAACTCGGGTACTAAACAAACAACAGCACATGGCTCACATGGCCGTTCTCCAGCGGAGTAACGCTAATTAACGACCCGATCTAATGGCGAGTTACAGCTGTTAGCTCACTGGACGTTTAAACACTTCTAACATCAGCATTCACATTATATTCATACACAAGGTTAAACAATAGACCTCCGCTGCTGAACGGCGGCAACACGGCAGCGATGCTTAGCTAGGTGCGCCATAATAAACACACTATCTATAGGCTATATGAACAATACTCACTTCGTGCATCCACTTAACACTCGGAGTGCCACAATAAAACACTCTCCAACAAAAACAACCGTGTTTCAGGCGAAATATACTTAAGTCCCCACAAGTGCGTAACGGTGAAAAAAGGAGGAGGAAAGGAGGAAAAGTCTGCAGATCAACTTCCGGCTGTGCAGCTCACTGCTCTACTGGGGGTGATTGCGCCACTTCCCTAGCAGCGCACCTTCAAAATAAGAGCCTTTGATACAATTCTATACACACAGTGTGGTGCAGATCGCTTGTAAGATGCTTTTACACATTGTCATTTACAAATTGCATGCAATAATGAATTACTAAATAATTTATTGTTGCATGTCTCCATTTAAAAGACCACGGCATTACACAGGCTACAGTTTTACGCTGTGAATGGTGAGGAGTAGCGATTTAAAAAAGAAGCGTCATCTGTTTCCGGGGAAAGTCCACCAATATTTCACTTTCAGTTCAGATCTGACGGGCAGCTTTAAATGTAAACACATGAAATTGTTTTTTGCGTTATTTTGGCCTGAAGGTGATTCGTGGTTTTCGGAACTTTTTGTAATTAAAAGGCTGGATTTATGAAGCTGTAAACTGATCACAGCGAGCGAGAACGCAAATGGGAGTTCGTGTTCGAGACTTGCGTATTTCGCCTGAAGCGCTGACCAAAATAAAAGTGAAACCACCGGAGGAGCAAAAACCAACCGTCTGATTCTTTGTTCAGCTTATTCGACCTTTAACTCAAACGGCAATGGATTTTGTTCAACTTCAGTGTGGGATAAGTTGACGGAGGCATGATTTAAAGTGAGTCTTCTCTCTCCCTTTTTTTTTATCTGCATAAGCGCATCCTGTCGTCCTAGATGGCGGTGACTCTGGTTTTTCACGACAGCCTCGATGATACTGGAATAGCAGTACATCACTTAATTGATTTAAAATCGGGATTTAATGCAACTCTTTCTATATACATTTCTTAGGCTGCTCGTAATTTGGAAATTAAATGTGATATGCACAGAAACCAAAAGCACGATTACAGACACAGAGAGATGGATATCGTGCTGCTTCATAGACACAATGCTAATCACTTCTTTCCTGCCTTATCGATTCCTCTCGGTGCTGCATCTTAAAATCTAATTTTTATTTATTTGTTTATTTTTTACTGTGGACTGTACTCTGTATCAAAGCCCACTTTGACATTTTAATGCACACGTCTTTTATGCACATTTTGAACAGCTGAAACATCTGAGTGGTGGCACCTACTCTCATTGTGACGCTTTAAAGTCTCGGAAATTCGGGTAATTGCACGCTTTGCCTTCAACTGCTGAACTGATTCATCTGACTATTCCAAAATCTTAAGATTACAATATTGGCCTCATAGTTTGTGTGTGTGTTTTTTTGTTTGTTTTTTTTATTCTAGCTGTGATTGTGTTTAAATGGCTCCTCAAAGGCAGGCCACTATCTTTTATATTTATTTATTAAGGAAACAACTTGTTAACAAAAACAAAAACAAGGATAGAATGAGGAACAGAACACAGAAAGAGAAAGGCAGGCCGCTATCTGTATAATGCTACGTGTACCGTTGCATTATAATATATATTTGACCACTAAGTGTCGCCAAAGTCATCAATTTCATGAATAACGTTTTTTGTTCGTTTGGTTTTTTGTTCTTCGTAATATATCTGAAATATTCCATGTGTTTAACTTAGGCGTATTAAATTAAATTGATTGATTTTATGTGAATTTTTACTTGTGAATTTTTTTCTGTTATGCCTAGGATGTTCAGACTTATTTAGACTACATGGCACATTTCACATTTTAAAGTTTATGAAAAAAGTCTAAAATGTTTTTAGACAAAAATGACTGTTTATACTGTAATTACAACATTTGCCTAAATATTCAGCAATTAATTCATATACAGTTTGGTATTGTGTTTAGAGCTGGAGCAAAATTATGTATTTCATGTTACACAAAGTTTTTTTCATATATATTGTTTACTAAAACAACACACTTTTGATATTATTGGTTTAAAAAATTAAATTTTTTAAATGAGATATTTGGTTAATTAACTTTTTATGCAGAAAACCTACAAAATCTGAACAATACCATTTCCAAAAAAAGATGGGACACTGTAAAATGTAAATGAAAACTCAATGCAATGATTTGCAATTCTCATAAACCCATGTTTTATTCCCAATAATAGAATACAATGGAATATAAGAAACACATCAAATGTTTAAACTGAAAAATGTACCAATTTAAAAATGTACCTTTTCATTGCATCTCTGATGGTTTCAGTACTGGTACAGTAAAAACTGGTACATTTTCTCAGTTTAAGCACTTGATATATTTTATGTTGTGAACAAAATTTGAATTTTTGTTGCCAAATCATTACATTCTGTTTTTATTTACAATTTACACAGTCTCCCAACTTAGTTCCAACATATTCTCCCAACTTATTTGGAATTGGTTATAACTGAATTTTACATAACGTAACTTGTAGGTAACAGGGTGATTATAATGTTTTGGCTGTGCTCTCTTCTACACTCTATTGTCCACGGGGCTGTGCAGCTAGGCCAGGAAGTCTGAAACGTGAAAACTAGAGATATTTTTTTTTTCTTTTTCTTTTTAATTACCTGATTGTTAGACGAGCTTTTTTTTTAGTTTGGTGGTGCCAATATTTGGGATACTTTATTTGAGTATCTCATTTATCTTCCATTCATCCATCTTCCCTCTTCCACTTATCCAGTTCAGGGTTGGACTGGGGCTGGAGCCTATACCAGCTGTGAAGAGGGGTACAGATAGGACAGGTTGGTTGTTTATCGCAGGGCTAACACAGAGACACAAACATTCACCAATATAGATTCACCAATGTAGATTCAAGTTTTTCAGTCAGGTTTTAAGG
Organism: Archocentrus centrarchus; assembly: GCF_007364275.1. Lineage (NCBI taxonomy): Eukaryota > Metazoa > Chordata > Actinopteri > Cichliformes > Cichlidae > Archocentrus > Archocentrus centrarchus. The sequence goes on from NC_044359.1 coordinate 16,888,187, forward strand.
CCCTGCACAGTACGGAGTCCGCATTAGTGAGAGTTTTTAATTATATATTTAGGGCAAATGGTGCTGGGGAATATGTTGTTCTTGTTCTCCTCGACCTAACTGCAGCATTTGACACGGTGGACCACAGTATTTTATTAGCTCGTTTACGGACCCAGTTTGGCTTCAGTGGCAGCGTATTAGAGTGGTTTAGGTCTTATCTGGAAGACAGTCTGTAAGGTTAGCCGATTTTGAATCCTCATCCACTCCCCTACTTTATGGGGTCCCACAAGGTTCAATCCTCAGTCCCCTGCTTTTCTCACTTCACTTGCTCCCATTGGGCTCAATACTTAGAAAACATGGGATCTCCTTTCACTATTATGTGAACGATAGCCAGATATACATGCCTTTAAAAAATGTACATACTCGATTAAGCCCCTATTGCTGTGTCTTGAAGACATTAAGGCATGGATGGCTTTAAATTTCCTAAATTTTAATGATAAGAGGACTGAGGAAATGGTGTTTTGTCCCAGTGGCTCCTACATAACATCTTCCATTCACTTGGGGCCCTTGGCATCTTATTTAAGGCAGACGTCTCAAATTTAGGTGTTAAATTTGATAGCCACCTTAAATTGGATTTGTAGGTCAGGGCAGTGGTTAAGTCCTGTTTTTACCATCTTAGGCAGTTGGCAAAGATTAAACCAATCCTTTCAAAACCACATTTTGAAACAGTGATCCATGCCTTTATTACATCTCGGTTCAACTACTGTAATGCTCTTTACCTTGGAATTAGTCAGTCCTCCCTTAAGCATCTTCAGCTCATCCAAAATGCTGCTGCACAGCTTCTGATGTTGGCCAGAAGGAGAGAGCATATCATTCCTATTCTGGCTTCACTACACTGGTTGCCAGTGTGTTTTAGAGTTCATTTTAAGATTCTATTATGTGTTTTTAAATGTTTACATGGTCTTGCCCCATCTTATCTCTCTGAGCTATTAAACCCATACCTCCCAGCTCGTTGCCTCAGGTCAGCTGATCACCTGCTCCTGGAGGTACCGAGGTCAAAGTTGAAGCTCAGGGGTGACAGAGCTTTTAGTGTTGCTGCTCCTAAATTATGGAACGATTTGCCGTTGCATATTAGGAGCGCTCCTTTATTATCGACTTTTAAACCTGCTCTTAAGACACATTTTTATTCCCTGGCTTTTAATACATGCTGAGACTTGCTTTATTTGTGTTGGTGTTCTGTATTGTTGTTGTTGTCATTGTGATGTGTATTGGCTATTTGATTTTTACCTGTACAGCACTTTGTTGCAGCTGCTGTTGTTTTTAAAGTGCTTTATAAATAAATTAGTAGTAGTAGTAGTAGTAGTATTTAACTTTAAATGCATGGTTTTAGACTGTGGGAGGAAGCTAGTGTACCCAGGATCTGATCCAGATGTAAATGCCTGGAAATAAAAAGCTGAGATGTAGATCTTTTGTTTCATATTGATGTTTTTAAGAAAAATTTTTTATGTCAAACACAATTTTTTTTCAGTCTACAGTAGAAATAAAGAGATTGGTCTCATTATTCCAGTGCTTTTGGAAGGGTGTGTACATAAGTGCATATGCTATGATCATTAGAGTATGATAAATTCTTTTGCTAATTTATTAGGTTACATTTTCTTGTCTATTTATAGAAATTTCTATTTCTATTTGTATTCCAAGAGGAATTAACACTAAAGTAACTTAATCATACTTGATTATTTTATTAAAGTTTTAGATCTCCTCAGTTTGACTAAAGTCTTGAATTGCTTTTATTGTACCACTCATTCCTCCCACAAGCCAAACAGCCAACTTCATGAATGAACACCAGATGTCACCATTGGTCAAATTTTAAAGAAACTCAGCACCATGAATAGCCAGTGGGTGGTGCCAAAGCTTCTGCTATAACTAACATGAACTTGCCTGTGCTCTGTTTATGACGTGAAAAGGAAGTATTGTGGTTTCACTGTTAATGACTGGCTGTTTGTTATCAGTTCATCTTACGTTGTATTTTGCATGTATGCTACCATATGTACAAGAGACTCAGGCCCAATAATTCACCACAGAGAACCAGTTAGTTTAAAGCACACAGTTTTCTATTATAATCACTCTGCAGAGTGGCTAAATGAGTGTCCTACATTAAAAACAGGAAATGAATTGTCTGAACTGGAGCAGTGATAGATGTGCTACTTTGAACCCACCCAGCAACTAGCGGCCTTTACATAACAGAGTTACAGGAACCTTTAAACCACACAAACACAAGATGAACGACGCTTCCCCATACCATCACTGGGCAAAACAAAAGCCATGCAAAAGCCATGCAAAGTAGCCAAAATATATTTGATGTAGCAAACACACTTTACCTCCAGTAGACTGTATCAGTGTCAAGGCATAAGAATGCTCGAGCCTTAGGTATGCTTTTGTTTCATTTCCACAGAATCAGATTTGCAGTGGAATACATCTTTTATCAGCTATCATCAGAGAATGCAAGCAGATACCAGGAGGCCACTGATTCCTACAGACAGCTTTTAAGTCCTCAAAAGCAAAGCAAGCGAGTGTTTTGTTTGTTTGTTTGCTTGTTTGTGCATGTTTTATCAGCTTAAGTTTGCGACACCCATAAGTCAATACAACAATACAACAGTTCAGCCATTATTTAAATGTGAATGTGCAGCATGCTTCACCCAAGAACATGTCATTGAACCCTTAAAGTTTTAAGTGCTCTTTGATGTTCATCCTCGGTGACACCTTAACTCAGAGACACACCACAAATGAGTAACCGTGCAGGTCATGATTTTAAGCCCCATTAGGTCCTCATGCAAAGGGTTTACCCTGATTAGGGCTTGTTTAGTAAAACCATAAGTTACAAACAGCTGGGTGTGAGTGGGTGGCATTCCCCCACAAGTGCTAAAACATGAGAGGCTCATCCACGTACAACAAGTTATCAATTTTAATCTTGCTAACTGGCAATGTGTGTGCAAACAGTCATAAATATGACTCTTACGGTAAAAAGACCTATGCATCAACTGTCAAGTGTCAACATGTGGTGATATATCCCCTTGCCCTTAAAGATACTGACATTCTTGAATAAGCCAGTAGACTGGACTAGAGCCAAAGTTCTTGCTTAAGGCATGTGTCTTTTAATTTTTGTTTAATTTTTTATTTTATTTTTTGTCACAATGAAATAAAAGAAAAATTGATTGTAATTTTTTCTGTGATATTTCATAAACCACCAAGCAACTTATAGTGATGCCATGATGCCGGGCACTCTGATAAGTCAAACAAACACAGAGAGTTTTTTTGCAAGTATAATGTAACCCATATCTGATAGGCAGAGAGCAAACTTGCATCTGCCTCTCATCTTCACTAAAGGTGAAGAGGAGCTGTGGCTCTTCACTAAAGATTCACAAAATAAGAAGTTTATCAAAAGAATAAAAGTGAAAGATTCATTTCCCTTAGAAAAAAGTAACCCTCATGTGAAAAAATGCTTTGAGATTAGTTTTGGTTTGAACGCTTTGGTTTCTGTGGCTTCTTCTTACAAAGTTGCTGCTTTAAAGTCTGGTGCAAAAAAAATGTTCCATTGCGGCTAAGCCAGGGCAAGAATGGAAGTGTGAAAGGTGAAGGCAGATTTCCCAACTCCAGGCAGATTTATTAGAAATGCCTCTGCCTCCCTCTGAGCAGCACCATCTACTGGTCAGAGGACAGAACTGCACAGCTTTAGCTTCTTTCAAGTCACGTGCTTTCACAGAAATCGAGCCTACAGTTTAGAGCAGGTCACATTGAGGTTGACAGTCAGACAGAGAGTGAAAAGGGCTTGACTCAGCAGGTGCTCTGTTTTTTATTGCATCGGGTGTTTGTCCAGTTTTATTTCACTTATCTCATGAGTTATATGGGTCATGCAGTATGTCTTAAAGCTCTGAAATACCTCGGAGTCTGCCACAGGTGGCAGTTTGGGGTGCAGCATCTTGTGGCTTCCGCAGAGTGGGTGGGGTGTTAAATCAGAAGTCCTAATTGGGGTTTAGCTAATCACTTTATTTTTTCCTGTAGTATTTTTGCTGTGCATTCAGAAAATGGTTATTTGCCTAGTATAATAAAGTGCATTTTTAATGTCTCCCTATTGGTGGCTAACATTAAGGATATATTTGTTTAAAAAGAAAATAATTGGAGGGGTTAGTTTACAGTTGTGCCCTTGGTATCCAGCCTGAGGCTAACATTAATAGCTTACCGCACAACAAACAACACCTGTGTGTGATAAGTCCAAACAAACAAAATTCTGTGGCATGTTTTTGAACCTGCATGTTTATCTCCTGTTTGCTGCCTTTGTTGTTGCTGTTTTGGCTTTGTAGCAACAGCCTGCCTCACCTGTGGCCACACCTATGCCAGGTGGCAGGGCAGCACAAAGACCTTTTGAATGGTGATTTCAGGTAAATATGCTATTTATTGTACACACCAGCTCTAACGCAGACAGACTGTATTATATGAAATAAACGCTATTGAAAAGTCAGAGCGCGATTCTTTGCAGTCAGAGATTCCAAAGTGTGGACTAAGCATTTGCTGCTGTGTGGAGGATAGTATATTCTCTTGGAAGACAGAGGAAGACTTTTTCACCCCTTAAGTAATAAATTCCTTTGGGGCTATCACTTCCTTACTCAGGAATGCCAAAATTGTCCAAGACAGTTTACACCCTGCCACATCTGCACAAATGTTTCTGCAGATCCTGTATCAGTCATAGTTGTTTGTTGTAGCAGGTCTGCAGCATTCTCTGGCTGATGAAACAAAACATTTTTTTTTTTCTGTCTTTGCGTGTCAAATTAATGAAGAGATGGTGGTGTTACTTTAAAACTGAAAAAGTACAGTAAGAGGGCATCACAGGAGATAACCCGCTGTCACTGTTGCAAGACATTTATCTTTTTTGTAGAGGAAATGTAAAACTTTATTGAGAAGATCCAGATGGCATATTAAGTTTTTAGCTGATGGTAGCCCTAGAAAGTATAGTCATTCGTTCAAGTTTTTTTTAATGAAGCTTGTTTGACTGGTAATGTAAGATTGCTATTTTAGTTCATTATTGTTTGCAAGGTGCATTTTTAATGAAAGAAGTCCACAAGATGTTTTTCACCTATGGCAACCACATGTGATTAGTGATTAACATCCACCAGTTGGCTGGGCAGAGTAGCATTTATTTTGCGACCTAGTGTGGTTATTGTGGCCATTAAATTATCCTGCCACCGTATGACATTCACTTCCTTTTAAGTTTGTGTGAGAGAGCAAGAAGCAGAGAGAGAGAGAGCAGCAGAGAGGATTCTGGTCTTTCCAGTAAATGAGCCAACTCTAGTAAACGGCCTTCAGCTTTGTTTTATCTCTCACTGATGTAGCTACCCTCCCAACCAAAAACAACTTGCACATGCACGCACACACACACGCGCACACACACACACACACACATGCTTGCAAAGCATCAAACCAATACAAAGACGGCCAAAAAACATGTCAGCTTCCTTGGCTTATCACACTCTCTTATCCTTCCTCAATCCATATCTCTTTATCTCTTTCACCCACGCCTGTAATGCTCCCACTCCTTTTCACCCACGTTTGCACATCACCAGCTTTTCAGCAAACAGGTAACTCCTATTTACAAAGGTATGACAGTGAAGCAGGATATAATTACACTAAACATAAATGTATGCATGACTTAAGGCTCTAGCCACAAGTTCTGTTTAATAGACTTGAATTCAATTTTATTTAATTACAAGGCACTCTTCTACTGTAAGTAAAAACCCGACTACATTATGGAGAAAAATTGTTCCAAAAATCCCTTATTTGCAAGTACTCGACCAAAGTACCCAAACCAGACTTGGAAAAGGCATCCTTCTGCCATGGCTGTTTGGGATTAGGTGAAAGTAAAGAAAGAAAAGAAAAGAAAAAACAAACAAACAATACAAATTATTCTCATCTTTACTAGTACAGAAATATTGCATTTGTTCTTTTTAACTTAAACTTAAATAAACCACAATAAAATGACTCAAGTTCAAACAACTGACCTTAATTATAGTGTTATGTATCATATTATTAGATTGTTATGAGTGATGCAATTATGTGTAAATGGTGTTTTATTGTACTGTTGCGGCAGATAAGTGGTACATTTAATAACTATGCAAATAACTACGAGTAGTAGTAAGTATAAGGAGTATTAATCTATAGAAAACAGAAAATAGATGGTCAACAGCTATTTAATATTAGGCAATTATAGTACTTGTAAAGACTTGATACTGTGTATTCTGTAAAACTTATAGTGAGCATAGTGTGTTTTAATTTTAATACCAAAATGGAAACAGTGATGAAGTTCTTCTCTGTCTGCCACTGCTGATTAAACTGGTTAACAGATGACATTCTGTATCATTTTTTACAGCTTTGGTTGTGGCACTGAAGAATATATATATATATATATATATATATATATATATATATATATATATATATATATATATATATATATATATATATATATACTTCATCGTCAGTTCTCCCACAGTGTTAAATCTGGGTGTTCATTTTAATCAGTCTTTCAGTTTTGATGACTGTCTTGTACAAACTTGTTTTTGACATCTGCAGAACATTGCCGATCTTTAATGTATTGTGTTTCAGTGTGAAATGGAGCTGGAAATGGAAGCGGAAATGATAATATATGTTTTTGTTTTATCGTGCCTCAATTATTGTAGTATGTTTTTCCTGTGCCCGAGCGAATCATCGCTGGATCACCTGCAAATAGTTCAGAATGCTGCTGCAAGACTTCTAACCAGGTTCTTCTTAAAGTTTAGGGTTCAATTTAAGATTTTGGTGATGACTTTCAGAGGTCTTGAGGGTCAGAAGCCTCCCTGTATTAGTGAACTACAACATCCATACATAACTGCTAGGTCAGTTGATCAGTATTTATTGGTGGTATCTAGGTCCAGGTTAAAGACAAAAGGGACCTGTGCTTGTGAGGGTATGGCTCCCAAGTTGTGGAACCAACCTCCATTGGACTTGAGATCTGTGGACACTTCTGATACCATTAAAAAGAAGCTTAAGATGCATATGTGCAGGATTGCATTTAATTAGTTTTATTTATTTATACTGTTTACTAATTGTTGTCTTATTTTTTAAAGCACTTTGTGACAGTGAAAAGTGTTGTATGAATAAACGTTAGCCACTTACTTCTGTGGCTTGCCCCCCATGTGGACGGTCAGTGATCATCTGCAAGTCAGCAGTCTTTCCCCGTGTTTGCAGTTGTGTGTATTGAACTACACTGATACACAATATTTATACTGTTTCAATAGTAATTTACTCATACAGAAAATGAAATATTCTAATATTTAGAGTTAATAGATTTCAGATTTTCATGAGTTATAAGACATAATCATCATAATTAAAACAAAAAAAATTGAAATATTTCAGTTTACAAGTAACAATTACAAATATATGGCAGTTTCTCTTTTTTGATTAAAAAATGAACTTTTTCATTATATTCAAATTTTTTTTGAGTAGTCTAGGCGCAGAAAAGCTTCTTTGTAAATTGAGAGTTAAAGTGTTTAAAGCTACTTGGCCCCTCATAAATGTGTAGAGCACTCACACGTCTGTAAACTCTGTCACCTTTTTTTTTTTTTTATTTACCCATCTGTCAAAGTTTTATCACATCTAACACTTGGCAAGAGGTGATGTACACCTTTGAAACTTAGGTCCCTTACATGAACCTTGTATTCACACCTACAACCACCAAACAAAAAGGCCTTCTTGCTGTGAGATGGCAGAGGCCACCTGCTCACCACCGTGGCTGTACACAAACTTTTCATTTTTACCCAAAAATATGCACTAAGAATGTAAATTAAAACGAAGTCAGTGCAGAGTTGCAGAAATTTTGAGATGAGTTTTTCTGCACAGGTGCTATAGTCAGTGAGTAATATCCATATTGGAGGGAGCAGTTTTTAGCAGCTTTTTACTTTGAAAAGCTGTAGCTTATACACAGTGTAGTGCACTTGCTCTGCTTTTTCCATTCTGTTGTCATCATATTTGACCCACTTGCCTAGTTAAAGGTTAAACCGTTATGTTATAAAATGTAAAGCCTTGTCTGGTTTAGATTAAACATGCAGAGATGATACAGCTCATATTTTTTATATATATATTTGTTGTCATATACTGCAAGTTTACTGCGGTCTTCTTTTGTTTGAATGAAACCACAGGCAGCTCTGGTGTTTCCAGTAAATCAGCAGGCTAATATTTCACTCTCTCTAACACACAGTCACTCTCTCACTCTGTCTCTCCTTCTCCTTATCTCTATCAGACACACAGTCACAGACACCGGCATACCCGCAACATGTATAAATCAGTCTCAGTTAACGCTTTCCTTTTTTCTTCTGCTTTAGCGTTCGAGTCTTCACATGTGACCAGCTAGTACAGCTCAGTTTGATTCACAGCAGTTATCTCGGGGCGCCATCAGCCTCGACCAGTTGAGGTAAAGGGAAAATGAAGAGGGAAGAAAAGACTTACAGAAACAACAGAAAAAATAATCATAAATTATTTATAGGTGAATGTTCATTCATCAGTAGATTTATCTTTACAAAACAACAGGTCCCTTCATGGAGATGTATTGATCCGCTTTGAAGGTTTTCAATCTGTGTGTGCTGGAAGAAATTTCATAGAGACCTAAGTGTTTTTGAGATTATCATGGTGTGTTTCATTGTTTTTACAATAGAAACTTTTATGAGAAACTTTTAAAAAAAATTTATTAAATTATGTTAATTGTATAGTGACTTGGTTAACAAAATCCTACTTTCTATGTTCACTGACAATGGTGACAGAAAAGAAAGTATATCAAATGCAAAACTGTTAATAACAAATTCCAAATAGTTATCTAACCAAAATGCAACACCAAGGCTCTCCATACGTTTGCTGCATTTATTTTTTCTGATCACATTAAATTTAACGCAAGCGAACAAACAGATCTGACCAATCAGAGCGCTGCATTTAGCAACATTCAATTTAATTTTATTTTATTTATGTAGCGCCAAATCACAACAAACAGTCGCCTCAAGGCGCTTTGTATTGTGGATAAAGACCCTACAATAATACAGAGAAAACCCAACAGTCAAAACGACCCCCTATGAGCAGCACTTGGCAACAGTGGGAAGGAAAAACTCCCTTTTAACAGGAAGAAACCTCCAGCAGAACCAGGCTCAGGGAGGGGCAGTCATCTGCAGTGACCGGTTGGGCTGAGGAGAGAGAAAAAAGACATGCTGTGGAAGAGAGCCAGAGATTAATAACAATTAATGATTAAATGCAGAGTGGAGTATAACAAAGTACATAAGGTGATTGAAAAGAAACAGTGCATTATGGGAACCCCCCAGCAGACTAGGCCTATAGCAGCATAACTAAGGGGTGGTTCAAGGTCACTTGATCCAGCCCTAACTATAGGCTTGATCAAAAAGGAAAGTTTTAAGCCTAATCTTAAAAATAGAGAGGTGTCTGTCTCCCGAATCCAAGCTGGAAGCTGGTTCCACAGAAGAGGGGTCTGAAAGCTGAAGGCTCTGCCTCCCATTATACTCTTAAGTATCCTAGGAACCACAAGTAAGCCAGCAGTCTGAGAGCGAAGTGCTCTGTTTGGGTGATATGGTACTATGAGGTCTTTGGGATAAGATGGGGCTTGATTATTAAAGATTTTGTATTATTGTATGTGAGGAGAAGGATTTTAAATTCTATTCTAGATTTCTGGATCTATTCTGGAGCCAGTGAAGAGAAGCCAGTATGGGAGAAATCTGCTCTCTCTTTCTAGTCCCTGTTTCTAAGATTTGTGGGGCCAAGTACAAGATTTCAGTTTTATCTGAATTTAGAAGCAGGAAATTAGAGGTCATCCAGGCCTTAAGGTCTTTAAGACATTAAACCAGTTTAACTAATTGATGTGTGTCATCTGGCTTCATTGATAGGTAAAGACTCCCCATTTACATGAACAAACTGGAGTCTATTAGATAAATATGATTCAAACCACTGCAGCACAGTATCTTTAATACCTATGACATGCTCTAATCTCTGTAATATAATGTTATGGTCAACAGTATCAAAAGCTGCACTGAGGTCCAACAGGACAAGCACAGAGATGAGTCCACTGTCAGAGGCTCTAAGAAGATCATTTGTAACCTTCACTAATGCTGTTTCTGTACTGTGATGAATTCTGAAACCTGACTGAAACTCTTCAGATAAACTATTCCTCTGCAGATGATCAGTTAGCTGTTTTACAACTACCGTATTTTTCGGACTATACGTCGCTCCGGAGTATAGGTCGCACCAGCCAAAAAATGCATAATAAAGAAGAAAAAAACATATATAGGTCGCACTGGACTATAAGTCGCACTTTTTTGGGGGGGGGGGGGGGGGGGGGGGGGGGGGGGGGGGTTGATAGAATCCGAGACTCAGAGCACAAATTCCATCTTGAACGGCAATTTAAAATAATAATGGATTAAAGAACAGGACGAACACGGTTACACCTACGTTATGCTAACGTAGCACATTCAGCTACATGACGCACAACGAACACGTGTTCGGTATTGTAACGTTGTAAACACACTTCCAAAGTCGGCGATATTCACAACAAAGGTCGTCTTTATTAACAGAAAAACGGCTGCTGTAGGCCACAGCCACGCCCCCCACAACTACAACAGCGGAACAGCAACACACACACAGGCAAGCTCTCGGTCTTTTTCTCTCTCTCCATGCTGCCTTCACGAACCTCCCGAACAGTCCGAAATCCCACAACATCAACACGCTCTCTAACTAAGAGAATCGCTACAGTATGTTAACGTAACATTAAGTTATTCAGATAGCCATAGCATAAAGAACATACTAACAAGTTAACCAAACCATCAATCCATTGAATTCTTCATCCTCGGTGTCACTTCTAAACAATTCCGTACACTCCGTAGACGAAGCGCAGCTTCCTCTTCTGTGTCGCGTTAGTCAGACTCGTCGTCAGCTGCAGTTCCAATTATTCCAGCCTTTCTGAATCCCAACAGGATGGTTTGTCACTGAAGCCCATGTTTTCTTGATCCATCCAATGACTTCCAGGAAAGTTGGGTGGCGCATTCTCCCAGTTGCCGTTAAGCTGTGCTCTCCATCCACTGCGCCCACAGGTTACGCAAGACTGCCTTAAAGCTGCAGTTCACGGAGATGTCAAGTGGCTGGAGTATTTTGGTTCATGTGTTATAAATGTCACATATACGTCGCTCCGGAGTATAGGTCGCACCCCCAGCCAAACTATGAAAAAAAGTGCGACTTATACTCCGGAAAATACGGTACTCTTTCAAGAATCTTTGAGAGAAAAGGAAGGTTGGAGATTGGCCTATAATTAGCTAAGACAGCTGGGTCAAGTGATGGCTTTTTAAGTACCGGTTGAATTGCAGCCACCTTGAAGGCCTGTGGTACATAGCCAACTAATAAAAACAGATTTATCATATTTGAGATAGAAGCATCAATAATTGGAAAGACTTCTTTGAACAGTCTAGTAGGAATGGGATCTAATACACATGTTGCTGGTTTGGAGGAAGTAACTATTGAAGTTAACTCCAAAAGATCAACTGGAGCAAAAGAGTCTAAACAAATACCAGCAGTGCTGAAAGCAGCCGAACATGGAGATACAGTGGCTTGCAAAAGTATTCATAACCCTTGAACTTTTCCATATTTTGTCACATTACAACCACAAACATAAATATATTTTACTGGAATTTAATGTGAAAGACCAACACAAAGTGGTATACAATTGTGAAGTGGAACAAAAATGATTCAAAACATTTTTTACAAATAAAAAACTGAAAAGTGCGGTGTGCAAAAGTATTCAGCCCCCCTGAGTCAATACTTTGTGGAACCACCTTTTGCTGCAGTTACAGCTGCAAGTCTTTTAGGTTATGTCTCCACCAGCTTTGCACATCTAGTGACTGAAATTTTTGCCCATTCTTCTTTGCAAAAAAGCTCAAGTTTGTGAACAGCAGTTTTCAGATCTTGCCACAAATTCTCGATTGGGTTTAGGTCTGGACTTTGACTGGGCCGTTCTAACACATGAATATGTTTGGTTTTAAACCATTCCATTGTAGCTCTGGCTTTATGTTTAGGGTCGTTGTCCTGCTGAAAAGTGAACCTCCGCCCCAGTCTCAAGTCTTTTGCAGACTCCAACAGGTCTTCTTCCAAGATTGCCCTGTATTTGGCTCCATCCATCTTCCCATCAACTCTGACCAACTTCCCTGTCCCTGCTGAAAAGAAGCAGCCCCAGAGCATGATGCTGCCACTGCCATATTTGACAGTGGGGATGGTGTGTTCAGAGTGATGTGCAGTGTTCATTCTCCACCACACATAGCATTTTGCATTTTGGCCAAAAAGTTCAATTTTGGTCTCATGTGACCAAAGCACCTTGTTCCACATGTTTGCTGTGTCCCCAACATGGCTTCTGGCAAACTGCAAACAGGACTTTTTATGGTTTTCTTTTAACAATGGCTTTCTTCTTGCCACTCTTCCATAAAGACCTTATGTCTGTGTAGATTCTCAGTCATCCAGGTCATAGTAGTCTCTGGAGCTTGAAAAAGGCGACTGGACTTCTTTTTGTTTCTTGAAGACGTTTCACCTCTCATCCGAAAGGCTTCTTCAGTTCTCAACCAAATGGTGGAGAGACCCAGGTATTTAAACCCCTGTGGGCGTAGTCCCCTGGAGGTGGTTATGACCCTCTATTGATCATGTGCGTGAACACATGTGCCCAGGTGTGAAGGGGGCGTGGGTCATATTTAATCAGTGGTTTCAGTTGAAACCAATTTAGGACTCCGCTCCATTGTTTCCTGTGGCCTATTGAGGTCACTGGAACAAAGGTGTGAATGGGGGTTGAGACGTCTGGGAAGGGAGCTCAGGACAGCACTGTAAGCGGGGGAAAGTTGGTGACGTAATCCACCTCCTCTGTTCAATGATGGTTGTTCACAGTGGACATAGATGGCTTCTTTCACTCCTCTTTCAAACCATCTGTTTTCCCTGTCCAAAATGTGAACATTGGCATCCTCAAAAGAGTGCCCTTTTTCCTTCAGATGCAGATGTACTGCAGAATCTTGTCCTGTTGAGGTGGCTCTTCTATGTTGTGCCATTCGTTTGTGAAGAGGCTGTTTGGTTTCACCAATGTAGAGGTCCGAGCACTCTTCACTGCACTGAACAGCATACACTACATCGCTGATCTTGTGTTTGGCGGGTTTGTCCTTTGGATGAACCAGTTTTTGTCTTAGGGTGTGACTCAATAGGCCACAGGAAACAATGGAGCGGAGTCCTAAATTGGTTTCAACTGAAACCACTGATTAAATATGACCCACGCCCCCTTCACACCTGGGCACATGTGTTCACGCACATGATCAATAGAGGGTCATAACCACCTCCAGGGGACTACGCCCACAGGGGTTTAAATACCTGGGCCTCTCCACCATTTGGTTGAGAACTGAAGAAGCCTTTCGGATGAGAGGTGAAACGTCTTCAAGAAACAAAAAGAAGTCCAGTCGCCTTTTTCAAGCTCCAGAGACTTCCATAAAGACCACATTTCTGCAGTGCACGACTAGTAGTTGTCCTGTGGACAGATTCCCCCACCTGACCTGTGGATCTCTGCATTTTGTCCAGAGTCACCATGGGCCTCTTGGCTACATCTCTGATCAGTGCTCTCCTTGTTCGGCCTGTAAGTTTAAGTGGACGGCCTTGTCTTGGTAGGTTTACAGTTGTGCCATACTCTTTCCATTTCCGGATAATGGATTGAACAGTGCTCCGTGAGATGTTCAAAGTTTGGGAAATCTTTTTATAGCCTAAGCCTGCTTTAAACTTCTCCACAACCTTATTCCTGACCTGTCTGCTGTGTTCTTTGGACTTCATGATGCTGTTTACTCCCCAATATTCTCTTAACCAATCTCTGAGGCCGTCACGGAGCAGCTGTATTTGTACTGAGATTAAATTACACACAGGTGGACTCTTTTTTTGTCATTTGCAGTCATCAGGCAACTTCTGAATGCACTTGGTTGCACTCAGAGAAAAGGGGGCTGAACACTTTTGCACACCGCACTTTTCAGTTTTTTATTTGTAAAAAATGTTTTGAATCAGGTACAATTTTCGTTCCACTTCACAATACCACTTTGTGTTGGTCTTTCACATTAAATTCCAGTGAAATATATTTATGTTTGTGGTTGTAATGTGACAAAATATGGAAAAGTTCAAGGGGTGTGAATACTTTTGCAAGCCACTGGAAATCTTTGAGATGGTTTTGAATAATTTTTTCTCTAATGTCTAAAATTTTATTTGTAAAGAAATCCATGAAGTCACTACTAGTTAAAGTGAAAGGAATACTCAGCTCTACAGAGCTCTGACTCTTTGTCAGCCTGGCTACAGTGCTGAAAAGAAACCTGGGGTTGTTCTTATTTTCTTCAATTAATGATGAATAGTAAGATGTCCTAGCTTTACGGAGGGCTTTTTTATAGAGCAACAAACTCTTTTTCCAGGCTAAATGAGCATCTTCTAATTTAGTGAGACGCCATTGCCTCTCCAGCTTACAGGTTATCTGCTTTAAGCTGTGCGTTTGTGAATTATACCACGGAGTCAGGCACTTCTGATTTGAAGCTTTCCTTTTCAGAGGAGCCACAGTATCCAAAGTCGTACGCAGTGAGGATGTAAAACTACTAACGAGATAATCGACCTCACTGGGAGCAGAGTTTAGGTAGCTGCTCTGCACTGTGTTGGCACATGGCACTGAAGAGCATAACAATGAAGGAATTAGATCCTTAAATGTAGTTACAGCACTTTCAGAAAGACTTCTACTGTAATAAAACCTGTTCCCCACAGCTGTGTAATCCATTAAAGTAAATGTAAATGCTACTAAGAAATGATCAGACAGGAGGGGGCTTTCAGGGAATACTGTTAGGTCTTCAGTTTCTGTTCCATATGTCAGGACAAGATCCAGAGTATGATTAAAGTGGTGGTGAGCTCCTTTACATTTTGAGAGAAGCCAATTGAATCTAACAATAGATTAAATGCAGTGTTGAGGCTGTCATTCTCAGCATCTACATGGATGTTAAAATCACCCACTATAATTATTTTATCTGAACTGAGCACTAAATCAGATAAAAAGTCTGAGAAATCAGACAGAAACTCTGAGTAAGGACCAGGTGGACAATAGATAATAACAAATAAAACAGGTTTTTGAGTTTCCCGATTAGGGTGGACAAGAGTCAGGCTTTCAAAAGAATGAAAACTTTGTCTGGGTCTTTGATTAATTAATAAGCTGGAATTGAAGATTGCAGCTAATCCTCCTCCTCGACCTGTGCTTCGAGCATTCTGACAGTTACTGTGACTCAGGGGTGTTGATTCATTTAAACGAACATATTCATCCTGCTGGAACCAGGTTTCTGTTTCTGTTGACCAATCATAAATCCCACCCACTCTACAACACAGTGATGGGACACAGGAGCACATTCAGTGCAAGACTCATCCCACCAAAATGCACCACAGAGCGCCACAGGAGGTCATTTCTACCTGTGGCCATCAGACTCTATAACTCCTCCCTTAATAGGTGACATTGTGGTTCATCAGTGTCATTCACTTATCAGTATTCAATTGTACATAAAATTGTTTAAATTTCCATATACATTGTACATACACTATATACATTGTACATTGTACATACACGTATACATTGTACAAAAAAGGACTGTGCATATATATATAATGACACCTATTTAAAAATTTTTGCACTCACAATTCTCATATGTTTATAGATTTAGATGTGTATATAGTCAAAATATCTCTTTAGTCTTTATACTTTTATGCCTTTAGTGTATGTTATTGTGTTTTAGGTTTACTCGTTTAAATGAAACGGTTGCAGCTGTAACAGTAGTAATTTCCCTTTGGGATCAATAAAGTATTCTGACTGACTGACTGACTGATTTACTAATAGGGACTTGGAAGAGAGAGACCTAATGTTTAATAATCCACAATTAATTGTTTTATTCTTTGGTGCAGTTGAGGAAGCTGTATTATTTATTGTTTTTGAATTTTTATGGTTTAATAGTTTTTTGCTGATTTTAGCTTTGTTTTTTTGGTGGTCTGGGAGCAGACACCGTCTCTATGGGGATGGGGTTGGGGGATGGCAGGAAGAGAGAAGCTGCAGAGCGGTGTGTAAGACTGCAACTCTACTTCCTGGTCTCAACCTTGAGTAGAGTTGAGACCAGCTTATTGTGCAAAATGTTCACCGATACACTGAATATACAGTGAATTGGGAACTGTAAAATCAGTTTTACCTCAGACACCCAACTACGCGCTGCTCCAGGTCAGCCGGCTCTCTGAAATTACTCTCTGCCTCCTCAGACGTGATCCCAACTGTGCCAACAAGAGCTCAAACTGCCCCCTAACATCCTGAAATATGCATGAAAGTGGCTGTGATGCAGCTTCATCACAGGATCAAACCATGAAATTCTTCCTGCTGCGTTCCTGTGAGTTGGGTGAATCCGGAATTTCTGTTTCTTCCATCTCTTGTTTAGAAATATCAGGACCTCATTACGTCATTGCTTGATGTAATAATAATTAAATAGGTAGTGAGTACATAAGCAATTAGTCTCAGCTCAAGTCCATTGTTAACCAAATAATCTCAAATGGGGACTGCATTTCCACAACAACACACACACTCAGAAGAGCAAAGCAGAAGTCATAATAATAATAACTGAAGCAGATACAGTGTGTTGGATGATGAGTTGTGGGCCCAGTTTTGTTGGATCTGTGTCCAAAAGTGTCAGAAAATACCTCAGAGTTGGGATTTCTGCAATCAGATGTCAGAACATTAAATCATCTTAAAAGTAATTTTAACCCAGCGTATCATGAGAACAAAATCTAGTAACCCAAGTTTTAGTAGCGGATGTTAAAATATGTATGCATCACTAAGATAAGCCCTCAAATTGGCTGCTCATTCTACTTCCTGCCATTGTTTTCAGCTCTCTCCAAATGAAAATGACAACTTTGGCCAAACAAGTTCTGGGATACAGAAGTTATGCCTACATAGTTCCTCTAGTAATATTAGTTAAGGTTAATGTGTGTAATAAAAATATTCTACAATCAACGTAGAGCTGAAATCCAGCACTGGACTGAAAAACTGACCTTGAATTATTTTATTTTTGTTCTACATCCTGTTTCACTTGTTTTATACAAAAATTAGGTGGGGCAAATGTTTCCAGTTGACAGTGCCAAGTATGAGTGATGATGGTTTTGGAATGTGTGTGATTTATCAGTGTAGTGTAACAAGACAGCAGAGCCTTCAAGTTTGAGTCACTATGAAACTAATGCATAACTGCTTAAAAAACTGGTTTCTTTTGGTGGGTTTGGAGTCTGAGTGACAGTTGAAACACTAATTGAAAAGACAACGAAGAACGATGAATATTTCTTTTGTTTTGCGTCTTTTTATTACACGAACAAAGCCAGCTGTGTAAAAAATACATTCTCATTTAATTTATCAACAACATACATTTCTACATACACAAACTAATAAGAGCAGAAAGAAACACTTCGTGATTGTTGAGTAATTACAATATGGTCTTTCATTTCCCCTTTTGCACTCTGGCACAACCAAACCCTTTAGTTTATAGTAGTTTCTCTACAATAGAATAAAAATAAAACTATTTCCAAGGATACACTTTATTACTTCTCACAAATACCACGTCAGTCATTTCAGCTTTTGTGACAGATCTGCCATCATCCAGGCATGTTTTCTCTTTGCACTGGTATGTTATGCATGTGCCCAGACGCAGACATTAGAGCTTAACGCTGACATTAAGTCATGACATTACCAAACCTGAAAATCCACCCCTGTGGGTTGTTGTGTGTTACAGATGTTTTTCTTCTCTCCTTTTGTCTTCACAGTTCAGGTAGTAAATATTTAATTAATTCAGGAACAGTATGTACTCTGGCACACCCTTGTTTGATTAAACCTTCTGCTGTTATTTTTGATATCTGGTTAATAAGGGTAAATTTTATAAACACTGGCAGCTCAGTGATTAACACTGTCACATCACAGCAAGAGGGCCCTGGTTTCACACCTGGGGCTTGTGTGTGCACTTTGTATGTTATCCCCAAGCTGGAATTCTTGCAAGAGATATTGTTACTCTCGAGAGTTTCACTTCCTCGGTAAATGAATGAACTTGTAACTCATCTTACTCTGGTGCTGCAGAATACTAAGAGTGTAAGCTGGTGTGAAAAGCAAGTGATCAATTTCTTTAGGAGGCTAATCACTATCAAGTCTGCATTGTGTTTCTTGAGACATACTTAGATACTTGTTTTAACCCTAAATCAATGTCAGTTTCACTATAATTCAAATGCTGGCCTTCAGCTATCTAGAACAATCTTTGTTTTTCTGTACTACCATGCAAACCATGCTAGACAGGTTACAACAGTTACTCATAAGACCAAATGTTATGTTTTCAGGTGTGAATCGGCTCTGCTGAGAGGTGGCTCAAATAACAGCCGAGCAGTGACCACAGATGCTAATGTTGGGCTTCCTCAACGGCTAAGGTAACCTAATTCTCACAGTGAAAAGAAGCTCTAATGTGGTCTGATTATTATGTGACAAAACGTGACAGTTTTTTATGTAACAATTTGGTCCACACTATGGGTCATGCTTTTTTTAATTTGGTACCCTGAGGCAACTCTGCACATTTTTAGTGTACGGTGTGTGTTGTTTAATAAGAAGGATGTTCAAAACATTCACACTTTAGAGCTGCTCAGACCATCTCTGTGATTCAAATAAGTATGTCTTTCATTTGAATATGTTTGATGATTTGGAAGATTAGGTAACAGAATTGTGACGTTCAATTAAGTAAAATGTTCACCAAGCTCATCATCACATGCCTGAATAGTTCTAACAGAACTATTTATATTTTGAGCCAAAGTGTAAAGAAGAAGCTATGAGCACATTCAACCTACACACTGAGGGAAAACGTTTGACTAACAGATGAGTGATGCCATTTCCTGTGAGAGAGTAACAAATAGAGGGCAGACTCCCATTTGAGAAACACTAGTGGGAGCGTGACCGGAGCATGTAAAATTTTTTAAAATCTACAAAGAGTGCAGCAGTTTACCTACTGTTGATTTGCATTTCATCTTCTCATTATAAACAGTTCATGTTTATAATGCAATAACTAAAGTGGAATACATGCAGATACTATTACACTCACCCACCAGCCAGCACTGCACCCACACAACTCCTGCATGCAGTCAGTGTTGCACTCTTTGGCTGTTGTGTCACATCCATAATCAAAGCAACTGTAGATACAGTCACAAAGCTGTTAAGTGCATATCTGTAGCTACACATAATCACAGCTACAGAGACCACAGACAAAGCTGATGAACATGCTTCTCTTTGCAACAGTGCAAAGAGACTTTATCAGGCCAAGCAAGCTTCCCTTAGGCAGTATTATTAGAAAGCATTGCATCAATTTTCATTGTTATGCAGGTGATACTCAGCTTTATCTATTGATGAAACCAGATGGCACACCTCAATTAGTTAAATTGCATGAATGTCTTAAAGACATAAAGGCCTGGATGACCTCTAATTTTCTGCTTCTAAATTCAGATAAAATTGAAATTCTTGTACTCGGCCCGACAAATCTTAGAAACATGGTGTCAAACCAGATACTTACTCTGGATGGCATTACCTTAGTCTCCAGTAACACTGTGAGAAATTCTGGAGTCATTTTTGACCAGGATATGTCCTTCAATGCACATATTAAACAAATATGTAGCACTGCTTTTTTGCATTTGCGCAATATTTCTAAAATTAGAAACATCCTTTCTCAGACTGGTGCTGAAAAGCTAATTCATTCATTTATTACTTGACTGTTGGGTTTTCTCTGTATTATTGTAGGGTCTTTACCCACAAAACAGAGCGCCTTGGGGTGACTGGTTGTTGTGATTTGGCGCTATATAAATAAAATTTAATTTAATTTAATTGAAGCAGCCACAACACTTGGTGCAGTGATACATCCAGCAACACTGGTATATTGTAAGAGCACATCTCAGTCTTTCTCTGTTAATTAGAATGAATGTAAAATGTCTTGTAGCTTTAGAGACTATAGAGATTATCTATAGAGCCCAAAACTATTTTTTGTTCACTATAATCATGCTTATTAAGTTGGGCATATACATTTTAACATTGCCTTGAATTTTAGCCAATTCTATGTTGGTTTCATTTACCTGCTGCAGAGTTTGCAGCTTGATTGTTACAAACAGTGGGGGAAAATACTAATATGTGCCTTTAAGTAGTAAATCTGTCATGGATAAATTGAGTTCACCCGCTTAAGGAAGAGTGCTAAGAAAATGTTAATAAATTGCAGAGTTTTTGCTTATATTTGACTACATTTTTTAACCTCAACAAATCTAACCCCATTGTGCAAATATGTAACCAAAACATTATAAATATGAGTCTATCTAATACAATATTTCCAATATACTTGTCAAACCATCAAATATTGTGTTAAGTCTCTCAAGCAGTATAACTAATTTCCTGTGCTCATATGTCTTGGGCTATAATTGGATAATGGTTCATTTGAGAAATACTGCAGATATTTCTAAGCCTTGGTGAGTGATTGGTCCAACTCTTTTCTTCACAGAAGCTAGATTCTAGCATTGCATTTGGAAATATTTTTCAGATCCTGAGCCCAAACAAAATACATTAAATGAAATATAAAAGCCTAGATAAAGTAGTCAAACATACTTAATACTGAGGCAAACACATTTTGATATTTGCAAAGAAAGACATTAAGTAAATGGATTTGTTCTTATACTGTATAGCGCTCTTCTACTCTACTTTGAGCACTCAGAGCAATTTATACAACACGCCTCATTCATACAAGCACATCTTTTTACTGCTAAGTGTTTTCTATCTAACATTCAGACACTTAATGTCTGACATTCCCACTCTGCAGCCATCAGAGTGGGAATGTGTCTAACATTCAGACACATTCCCACTCTGATGGCTGCATCGGAGAGCAACTTGGAGTTCACTATCTTGCCCAAGGCAAGATACTTTGGCTTACAGACTAGACCAGCCAGGGATTGAACCACCAGCCTTCCAATTAGTAGATGACCTGCTCTACCTCCTGAGCTACAGCCACCCCTGTCATACAGATATGCATATAAGTCATACATATATTTATCTGTATTAAGTTCAGATACATATATGTGTGATGAATTTGGAAACTCAGCTGACTGAAACTCTGCAGTTTTACAACTCCTCTTTCAGGTATTTTTGCAATAAAAGGAAAGTTGAAGATTGCCCTATAATGAACTAAGACAGCTGGGTCAAGTGATGGCTTTTAAAATAATTTAATCTTGTTTACAGCACTTTCAGAAAACTGTAACAGCAGTGGGAAAGTTATTCCCCACTCCTGTGTAAAGGCTTTCAGAGTAATTAAAACTCTGTCTGGGTCTTTGGTTGATTAATAAGCTGGAGTGGAAGATTCCTATTAGTCCTCCTCCTCAACCTGCACTTCAAGGATTCTGACAGTTAGTGTTGGGGGTATTGATACTTTTGAACTGTGAGCAGATTTCTGTTAAGCAGAATAAATCAATATGATGATCAATTTTTAAATCATTTACTGTCAAGAGAGAGACCTAATGTTTAATAATCCGCATTTACCTGTTTGGTGCAGTTGAGGATGCTATATTGTGCTTTCTTGGTGAATTTTTAAGCTTAAATTGTCTTTTCCTGAGCGTGTACAAAGTACACCAGCAGGTTATAGAGCAACCTTTAGCTGCAATCACTTGAAGTAATTGTTTTCTGTGTGATTTTATCAGTGTTTCACATCACTGTGGAGAAATTTTGGCTCACTCTTCTTTTTATCATTGCTTCGGTTCATTGAGCGTTTTAGGCATTTGTTTGCGCAAAGTTCCCTTAAGCTCCCGCCACAGCATTTCAAGTCGGTTGGGGTCTGGATTTTAATTGGGCCATTGCACATCTTGATTCTTTTCAGCTATTTCAGTTGTAGATTTAATTGTGTTCTTGGGCCCATTGCACTGTTTCATGACCCAGTTTTCGGCCAAACTTTACCTGTTGGCCTAATATCTGACTCTGGAATACTTTGGTACGCAGAGGAGTGCCCAAGTTTAGATGCTGCAAAACACCCGTCCATGACCATGCTAGACAGTTGATATGAGGTGCTTCTGCTGATAAGCCCTGTTTGGTATGTACCATGCAACTTGGCACTGTGAATTATCACCAGACATCTCCATTTTGCTCTTGTCTATCCAAAAGACTGTTCCAGAAGTTTTTGTGTTTGTTCAGAAAGAAGCAACTTTGCAATCTTAATCTGTGCTGCTATGTTGTTTTTAGAAAGAAGAGTCTTTTGCCTGGTACCCTCCCAAACAAGCAACACTTGTTTAGCCTTTTTCTAATTGTATAGTCATCAACTTGAACATAGATTTCTTTCCTCCTTGGCATTGTCTTGACACACACCTGAATTCTCCTGGCTCCAAATGCCACAACTTTAATTAATTAATCAAGTGTATTTGATTGGCAGCACCTGGCTGCAACTTATCCTCTTGAGTCCTTCAAAAGAAGAAAGGATGTGCTTAGTTTATGTCCTAACTTTTGTCAAATAAATAATGACACGGTGTAATATGTCATGTTTTATAGTTCACCTGAGGTTTCATTTATATAATGTTAAAACCTGCTAAGGACCAGATTATTTGTATTGACAACTACTATAGTGTTAATAACTGTTCATTTTTGAGTAAGGTCAGCCATTGTCACAAGACTGAAAACTTAGGGAAATGCCAAGCCAGCTTGATTTTACCCTACTGGTTAATGTGGTATGCATGTGTCTGCGAGAACTAAGAGGAAGTAACCTAACAGACATAACTGTGCTGTTTCACAATTTAAAAAAAGAAAAGAAAAAAAAAATCATTGTGCTAGGGCAAACATGCTCAGCAACTCGGGTTGATCTTCACTTTGTAGTGATTCAGGATGAAGCATCATTAAAATTAGCTCAAAGCAACTTTGTACTTGTTAAGTGGAAAGCACCAGAGATTCACCAAGTACATTACAACACACAGAGCTCCCCTCCCTCCTCAGCCCTCTCTTGTGGTTTTTGCATGTTAGAGCTTTTCATGGCCATCTCATCTGTGTCAGGAGGAAGAGCTTTGCATTGTTTGCATCCCTGCCTCAGTGCTACGCCCTTTCTCAACCTTAAAGTTTAGCTCCTAAATTTCGAGCAGCACCTTTAATGTTTATTTTTCTAAGTTATTTTTCTTCACATCCTATTAGAACCCATTGTCTCTTGACCAAAAATGTTCCAACCCAGCAGGCCCTGTCTCAGTTTTGCTATGTTGTCTAATACCAAAGATGATTTTATTGATTATCTTATTTTGCACCTGATATACTTTTTCTATACTTTCCAATAATTTTCTTGGAGGAGGGGGAGATGGCCCTGACATGTGAGCACCATGCCAAAGCTTTATTTGTGTCTTGTAGCTGTTTACTGAGTCATTGCCTATATGTTCAGAGCCAATACAAGAGAAATACAAGTACAGTGGGGAAAATAATGATTTGATCCCCTCCTGAATTTTTTAAGTTTGCTCACTTTCAAGGAAATGAACAGTCTCTAATTTCATAGTTCTTTGTAAGTGAGCAAACTTAGAAATTCAGCAAGGGATCAAATAATTATTTCCCTCACTCTACATGTGTCTTTGTACTTGATAATACAGGCAGCCAAGTCACTTTTTACAGTGAGCCAGCTTGCTTTTTAAAGTAGTGCACACAGACTTTGTGGACTCACTCCGACATAAGTTAAATTAATGTCTGAGTTGATATACTGAATGTAATTAAATTTGTTCAGCTACAGACATAAACAAATGTCTTGTGTTCATTTTCTGTACATCTTATAGGTCAGGTTTTACACTCACATTTTAAATACTTTGTAATAAAGCAGTACTATTATAGATAAGGCTGGAGTTCCTCCTGAGCCCTCAATAGGAACCTAAGAGCCTTTATCAGGAGCTCAGTGGGGATGTGGAAAACAACATTAGATTGCACTAGAAGAAAGCAACACTGAGGACAGCTACAAGTACCTTCAAATCCCACAGGCAAATGGCAACCATGAAGAGGGTGCTAGGAAAGCTGCAAGGGAAGCAGGTTTCTTGTTTTGATGTCAGTGGCTTCTATCTCTGCTTTTGACCAGCTTATTATCCTAGCAGGGTATGTGATGACCAGCAGGGCATAGGTGTTGATTGCCCGGATCTTGTTCTTCCCATTCAGCTGACTCTTCAGGACTTTCCTTACTCTCTTCAGGTACTTAGCGCTACACTATCCAGCTATATTATATTGCCAAAAGTATTCACTCACCCATCCAAATAATTGAATTCAGGTGTTCCAGTCACTTCCAGTACCAGGTGTATAAAGCCAAGCATCTAGGCAGACCACTTCTACAAGCATTTGTGAAAGAATGGGTCACTCTCAGGAGCTCAGTGAATTCCAGCATGGTATCATGATACCATGCCACCTGTGAAACAAGTCCAGTCAGTATTAAGCAGTCAAATGTTAGTTGTATATAACAAAGTGGAATTGATTGGGAATGACAGCAACTTGGCCAAACAGCGGCAGGCCATGTAAAATCAGCAGATTTTGAGGCGCATAGTGTGCAGAGGTCGCCAACTTTCTGCAGAGTCTATCACTACAAAC
Source organism: Archocentrus centrarchus (assembly GCF_007364275.1). Lineage (NCBI taxonomy): Eukaryota > Metazoa > Chordata > Actinopteri > Cichliformes > Cichlidae > Archocentrus > Archocentrus centrarchus. The sequence goes on from NC_044359.1 coordinate 16,912,914, forward strand.
CTCCAAACTTCAGGTGACCTTCAGATTAGCTCAAGAACAGTGTGTAGAGAGCTTCATGGAATGGGTTTCTAGGAAGGTGCCTGCAGAGGTGTATACACACACACACACACGCACACACACACACACACACACACACATATATATATAACCTTTTTAATCTGAATTGTGTTCTAAATGTTTTTATGATTGGCTTGAAAGATATATAGCAACTGTAGGTTGAAGAAATTTTCTGCATGAGCTTTAGAGAATGATTGTTGAATGAGTACAGCATCATCTCATTGCTTTTACAATAAATTAACAAAATGGTAATAAATAAACAAATGTTTATTACCTTCACAATTGCAAATAATCATCAAATGGCAATAATTAAGGGGAAATTAATCCATACTAAATTTGTTTCTACACAGTAATAAGATGTAATTTTATTCCTGAAGTTTTTTGACTGTAAAAGGAATCAAGAATTGCCAAGTCATTAGTTTCTTCCTCAAACGTGTCAGTACTTAAGCATTATAAAATGATTCTCTAAGTTATATGAACATTTTGTGGGTGGGAAACCTGAAAAAAGGGTACAAATCTTGGAGTTATGGAACCTGTGACCATGTCATTTGTTTGTTAAATGCTAACTTATTGCAACGGCCATTTAAACTACCAGTTTATATTATTTGGACTGAGGGCCACAGTAGACACTCTTCTCTATTGTAGGGGCCCCTGCTGAGGGGAGGTAATAGTGTAAGGAGTCCCAGCAAGAAGTCTGATTTGACAATGCATTACTTACACTGTACTTGCTGTGTCTTTAGTGCTTTTCTTTCTTTTCTTTGAAGTGTGGTTGCTTCGTCTTTGACCTCTGTTTGTTTTGACATTACATTACAGTTTATGTTGATATCAAGCTGCTACCATTATTTCCTTTTTATAGTTGCTGCTGGCATAGATCCCCTTTTATTTGGAGACACTGATAACAGTTGCAGTCGCATACACGCGATTTAACATGAATATTGTCAGTATGACATAACAGGCAAAATGGAAAATATTCTTTTTTTACATATGAAGTTAAAATAGAGAAAACGTATGTTGGTGATGTTTGCCACAATTTATTAAGTTTTCCATAAGATAAGGTAGAAATGTGCTTAATCATTACTCTTTGTTCTCTCTCTCTCTTGCTCTTGTTTTTTTTGTTTTTTGTTTTTTTGTTTTTTAAGGGTAATCTTCAATGCATCAAAAACAATCTGGGAATGGTTCACCTCTACTGTACATCTAAGATCAGACAAAAGAAGGACAAAGTGATGGCTGTCTGCCTACAAAAGAACTAGACAGCAACAGACTGGGAATTACACAAACATGTGTCCTGCAAAAATATATGTTTCTTTCGACAGCGAAATGAAGCCTATAGTCTGTATTTAAAGTTTCACATCCTTTTTCTTTTGGTTTATTTCACAGTTGTTCCAGTCTCGAGTATGCCAACCACAGAAGCTCACGCATTTTCTTGGATATTTTCATGGAGTAGATGTTTACTATTTAAAAAACTACAGACGTGTTCACCGCTGCTGACCACATATTTTCATGGGACTTCGCACTCATAAGAAAATCATAAAGCAGCTGTCATAACAAACTTTTAACAAACATCAAGTAAAGGGACCGGTTCTTCTGTAGCACTTTTCTGCTCGGGCGCAACATGCCTCATTCACAGCAGCACATTTTCCCTACACCTAAATGCTTTCTATCACATTTATACACATACACACCGCCCTCCAAGGAACACATCTTGGGTTCAGCAACTTGCCGAGGGATACTCTGGCACGCAGGAATTGAAACACCAACCTTCTGATTAGTAGATGGCCCGCTCTCCCTCCTGAGATGCAGTCAACCTGGCCTCTGTTTGATATGTGTATTATGTAGTTAGTTTGTTACGTGACAACATCACACTGCCACGTAAAGCCAGTTTTTTAAGCAAAAAAAGTATGTTATGTAAAGTATGTAAAAAAATTTTAAAAAAGCATTTGAAAGAACTCATGAACATGTTTTGATGAAGCAAATCATGTCCTGCTACCATCCTTTGAACAACAACAACAGTTATAGTTGTTTGTTTGGCATGATGAGCACATTTACTGTAAAAGCAGGTAAGTGCAGATATTAATGTTCAGTATATACATTTTTTTAAATACATATATGCTACCAAATGTAATGTTATGTAAAAAAAAAATGTAATGTCCATGAAATGTAATAAAGTGGCAAAAAAACAGCATACCAAAGTCTTGTGTTCTTACAGTAACAAGGATTTAGTTTGTATATTGTGACGTGTAAGTGAGAGTGTTTATGGATATAAATCTGCCTCTAAAAAATTAGCCACAGTTTTTTTGAAGGTGAATAATTGTGTAGGTTTTCTTTGAGTTGTTTGGCAACAGCCTCAAAGGCATGATCCTCCCACTCAAGTAGGAAAAGCAACATTTTGAATTGCCTCTATATCCAGATGCATCAGGAAACGAGGGTAATAACTTTCAAAAATCTTCTCCCTTTCTTTGCATAACTTCTATTAAATCAGGAAACTACATTTAAAACGAGAACTCAGAGAAAATCATTAATCATCTATAGAAAAGTCAAAAAGTACAAGTCCGAACGGATTCAGTGCAAGTTTGAAAATCATTTTTAATTCAAATAATAACACTTCAAAACTGATCCCTTAGTTTTACCTTCAACCAGATGAGCTTTCTCCTTGAAAAGGCCTCGCTTGCCTCAAATGAAGTCACATGATTAACTGTAAAACAAGTCTATACAGGTCCCAAACCAAAAATAAGGTCATTGCATTTTCATCTTGAAAGATCTTTGACAAGCCTGCTTATACAACCTGGATAAACCTGAAAATGTACATGAGATAAATGTAAAGAATCCTGTCTCTGTTTTCTGCCACAGCAAACGTTGCTTATGGCCACACCAGTTTAGAGCATGTTGAGCATGCATGTCAGCATGTTGTGCAATGACAGTATTTCCTCGAAGATTTTTAGGGGATTGTTGGGGGAACCCGAGATGAGGAAGAAAAAATAATACTATTGCAGCTTCTGACAGTAGCACATACCACGGTTGGTAAATAACAAGCTTTTTCTGCTCTCGAGACTTTTCAAGGGTTTAAAATCAATTAAATATGTAATCAGCAGCATATTGTGATCATTCGGTAAAGATATTTTTATTGTCATTGCACAATACAATGAGATTTTGTTGGTGCCATCCTCCAGGTGCTGAAATAATAAATACAAGATAGAAATAAGAAATATAAATAAAATAAAATAAATAAGGATCTGGTATTAACAGTGAGCAGAGGGAGTATGATGCAATATTTACAGTGAATGGCAGTATAAACTGCAATAAACAGTTTATTTACAACTAAGGGCAGCGTGCCAAAGTGGTGCAGTGGATGTGCAAGGGGATTGTCTGTTGGGTTTAACAGCTCTGTGTTTGGACCAGTGTAATTAGAATTTTTCGCAATATTTTACAGTCTACTTTTACTAGGCCAAATTTTAGTTTACCTTGCTCAAAGAGACTTTACCAGGAGGTTATTCTTGTTGATATGAGGCTGAAAAATGGTCTACAAATAACTAGTTTCATAATAGAAGAGACATTTGAAGTCATTCATCTCCATGTGAAAAATGAAAGCCACTGCTTTTAAAAATAAAGAATCCAAATTCTTTTACAGTTTTCAGATTTTATTAAAAAAAAACAACAACACACATATATACAATTAACAACACCTTAAGCGCCATGGGATGTTTGTCGAGCAACAGGACAAAGATGCAGGTTTTGGTCACTTAAACAAAAATTCCCTTTAACATATAACGGAAAAACCAAAAAAATATGTGACTGGCATTTTTTTGTTTTGCTATTTTACACTATACATTAACTACCTTTTGCACTGAATCTGAGCATATTTGCACTATTGACTTAATGTTAGCTTTGTTGTAATTGCCAGTGGTTGTGTAAGATGATGGAATTACCATGCCTGAGCTTAACAGAAAAAAACAAAAACTATGGTGAATTGAACCAGCCAAAACTATAGAACAATGTTGAGCATGTAATTCCTTTTACAAAACAGCTGACTTCATTCCATTCACAACTTCACATATAGGAATGAGAGAGATGAGGGTGGCTCTGCAAAACTGCTTCCAACATCAAACAAACAGCACAAATCGGGTGGGGATGGCGTGAGAGCTTAGGGTGTGAAACCCGAGGGATGATGATGATGACTTTGCTGAGCGGAGGTCTCAGATGGGAGGAGATTGTAGTTCAAAAGTCCAGTGTAAAAGAATTGTCCTGTAATGTCCTTTAGATTTTAAAGCAAAAGCGGGAGCTGTTGGCAAAAGTCCAGATATCGTCTGTGCTGTTTGGAAAGTCTGCAGAGTTGTGTACTGTGGCCGTGTGTCGTCTAGTTCGTCGGCTGCAAAGCAAACCATGAAACCCAAGGTCAGTGAAGGTGACAAAGAGCATACTTTAGGAGGATGTGGCTTAAAACTGATTAACACTGCTCTGATTGTTAATATCTACAACAAAATCTAAACATATTCATTGTATCGGCAGATTGATGTTGACTAGGTTTTGTGATTAAATTCTGACATGGACCGTAGTATTAAAGCAACAGCTAAATGACGGCCTCCAACTAGCAACATTTACCTGATGAAGAATCACTCCACTGGCTTCCTGGACTGGTGCATGGTTCATTGCTCAGGAATCCCCTGTCGCCTAAACTGCTTGTCATCCAGTGTGATGATTCTTTCTCCAGTTTTCTGCAAATCTGAAAGAATAACACTGGATTGAGTATGGCTATATTTGGCCCAACTACGTTGTCAACACAAAACATGCTTGTTAGTGTTTTGGGTATTATTACATGAGCCAAAACAAGCAGAATAAGACAAACATGGGCATTCCTGTCAATGAATAAATGCCTACTAGCTAGGGTAAGACCTGTAGGTCATGCTTACCTCAATAATGTCTTCTGGATAGTCGTAATCTGCACGATCACAGCGATGAGAGAGGAAAAGAAATAGAAGAGCATATTAGTACTGTTTAGTGATATCAGCATATCTAAATGTAATTTAGATTCAAATGTAATTAAGCCCAAATCATTTACTAGCAAGTATGAGGTATGTGTTGTTGTCTTACCGGAGCTGTGATCAGGTGAAACCTGAAATCTGCTGCTGAAGGTGTCAGGCCCAATCTCGACTGATGAAGACCATTCAGGTACGTCAGTTTGGAAGAAGAAATCTGGAAAAATCAAAAACAATCACACTGAGTACACTTGGACTTTTAGAATCAAATGTCAATATAAACAGTGTTACATAATTTACCTACTTATCTGAGCATTTTCAGCCCTGCTTTTTAAAGTTTCATGCTCACCTGGCTGGTCTGTCTGCACTGTGCTGTCGACTCTGTTTTCCTGAGTGTTTTTCTGCCACTGGTGCAGGTATGGGAGACTGAGTGTCGCTGTAGCTGTCTTCTCTCTCCTCCATCTTAACTGCTGAACTCTGCAAGGAAAAAAAATCAAAGGGATATTAAGGGAGATGTTTGAAATGAAAGTTAAGAAATTCACGTGCATGTCTATTTCCTGCACAATGTAACATACACATACAGTATCTAGGTCAGTGTAAATGAGGCATGATTTGAATATTCTATGTAAAAAACAAGTGTCACTCTAGCTACAGTAAAATGTTTACAGCATTTACCTTCTTCCTTGCCTTTGACTCCCTCCCTTTAGTCCGTTTATCTGTGCAGAGGAAAGAAAAACATTTTGGTCACTTAACATGTTTAACACTGTGCACTATAGAGCACATGAATTCCAGGCTAAAATAAAAAAAAACAAAAACAGAAAAAAAGATACTGAATGTTAATTCACACACACACACACACACAAAATAGCTTGTTCACTTCTTGTCAGTTTTCTCACCTCTAGATTTTTGACTAGCAGGCAGCATCCTGAAGACACGCATCGCTTGGTGGCCTTTGTTAATGCTTTTGTCTTTCACCTCCTCGATGTCAGGCAGTGAGTTCATTGCACAACGGAAGTTGGCTTTCCATGTCTTGGGGTCACAAACTTGGCCCTCCACATATTTCCCTGTGGAATGCATTTGCACATGCAAGTTTAATACACTTTTTCATCCTGTAAAGAAGAATTGTTTTGAATAAGTGGTAGGCTTTTTCAGGTTTGCTCACCTGTGTGTTTGGCCCACTCTTTGAACAGACATGCGTCCTTGTCCACCTCCCAGCCGTGTCGAGCTGCATGTTTCCAGGGAATGGAAAACATTGTTTTCTCCTGGGAAATATATAAAAAAATAAATAAATAAATAATGAGTTGGATGATAGGTAGCCACACTTTTATTACAGAGCCAACTCAAACATGAAACTATTATGCAACTCAAAGACTATTATTGTTTTTCTGTTGCATATGTAAAAATAATAATAATAATAATAATAATAAAAATAATGTTTGGCACAAAGGTGCCAAGAGAATACAATGTGATATCCGGCAAGTAGAGACTAGACTTCCGTTCAGCTAACTCATGTCTATTTTCACATGTCTGAAGTGCCACAGGCTTAGCCGCAAAATGTGACTTTAACTATAACATCCCTCAAAGTAACACAGTGCATCACTAAAACCCATCCCAAGATGGTGCTTCAAGTCAGGTCTGAAAGTAACATGCAAATATTGGATGCACAGCAAAGGGACAAAGAAACATCAATAAAAACAGATCTTAGTCACTTTCTTAGGGTGAGATGCATCACTCCTACAACTAAAACAATTCAAAATGTCTGTTCTTGTGCTCCTTATATTCACTACATATTTACAGGCAGTTCCTATTTACACGACCAAAGTAAGTGCATTGTAGGATTATTGAGAAAAAAAAAAAAAAAAAAAAAAAAAGCTTCTCACTTTATCAATCCAAGCCAAGCCCCAAACTGTATTGGAGTCGATCATCTTCTCCAGCCATGGCCTCATCCTCATTCTTGATACTGGCATGTTTGCCTAAAAATTGCAGCAACAGAAGAAAGTGTTAAGATAAATGTTGGAATGTTCTGTGGGAAACCCAATAGTAAAAGCAACGAAAGTCCCTCTTCACCTTATTTTTACTACTGCTTCCTGGCCGCGCGGGAGGAAAGAGTTCATGTCAAGGGCAGCTAGCACGCGCAGGGAGGCGTTTACGCGTTAGAGTTAGAAAGGTTAGAATGAACAAGAAAAATACGGAGTTTTGAAAAACGTTTTTTTTGTTTGTTTGTTTGTTTTGTTTTTTAAAGAAATTTGAAGACCCGGGTCTCGTCCTGCACTCCTTCTGCAGTGCAGGAAGAGACCTGTTTGCCGTTTTTTGCAGCGCATAGGCTAAAAAAAAGAGGGGAGTCTGAATCCCTTATTAAGCCCAATTCAGCATGAGGTGAAAACTGCGCATAATTAACCATTCGAATTTAAAGCGTGCGTTTAAAACTTTTACACCTGTGCAGTTATTTAATATCTACGGTACTCAATAAAACAGAGCAACAATAATAGATAATAATAGAAAATGCATCCGCCTAGCCTTCCTAAAAAACCCTTAAACAAATACAACAACAATGTTAAATTAATATCTTGATACTTACAGATTTATTTACTCTCTGATTTGAGAAGGAAAAAATGCAACAATAATCCTGCTGGTTTAAGAGAAACTTCTTCTCGTCTTTAAGTAATCCTTTCGCAGACCTCTCTTGAGTCCAAGTAGGTACTGACAGCTCAGTGTGAAGCGCCTCGTTTTATACACTCGATCGCGGGTATTCCCCGACAGAAGAAGGCTGTAAAAAATATCCTCAAAAAAAAGTGAGAGGTCTGTTTTTCAAGCCACTGAATATGTACTGGTTATTTGACGATAACTTTAGAGTTTGTTTTTTTTTTACAACCAGTTCATTTGTGTCATATCAAATTACCATCTCAATGTCATTTGAAGGCTTATTATAAGATGGACTAGAAATATAGTTAGGATAGGACCAACATCTTTTACAGTGTATTAGAGCATGCGCTTTGATCCTCTGCCTCAGCAACAGGAGCGTTTCCGAGAAATCATGCCGTTGAGAGCTAGAAGGAAGTTAATAACAACACGCGTGGATTACAGCGGATTGCTGCACGTAGACTAGATCATCAAACTAAATGACCCAACTCGCGTGTCACTCGTTTTTTTTTTTCTTCTGTTTTTTGCAATCCACTTTACAGGTGGTGCTTTTTGCAAAGGTTTAAATGTCAAAAATCGCAAAATACATTTGACAGACATGAAAAGCACAGCAGATGATTGCTTTATTGTTCTGACCTCTTGTGCAATTCAAGTATACTGTTCATAATATCATATTCTTATAATAATGCTGTTTGAAATTTGTGCAAAGTTAACATTTTTTAAAATGAGAGCGTGCACACACGCACGCGCGCACGCGCGCATGTCTCCAAAAGCCAAAAGTCGTCCCTCAAATTCTGGCATGACAAACATGCGCATGGGACCAGCCCTTTAGTATAAACAGCAACCTCCCTGAGAAGTCTGGCATTTACAAGAAATGATGTAGTAATTTTCGGTCGTCGGTGGAGGCAGTGTGGTACAGCGGATTAATGTGGGTCATACAGGGAGATCTCCTGTAGTGCTCGTGACAGCGGGAAAAGGGAGCAGTGTCGGAAGCAGCCGTCCGATACTGTTTATGAGCAAATAGAGGACCTGCGGAACGTTTTACACACGTTATCCTGCAAGTGTGTGGCGATATCATATTAGGCATTCACTGCACAAACCTGCAAGGGGTGAATAGAAATATTGTAGTCTCATCCTATATCCTGAATTGTGGCGCTTAGTCTTTTAGCTTTATTGCATCTAATACATACTGAAGGCCATTGCATTTAATATTGAGTTCATTTGGAGGGAAATTTGGCAAGGGGTTAATATAAGCATGACCATGAGTCATAAACTGCATTTTGAATTTTGGCTCAGAGTCTTTTAGCTTTATTGCACCCAATGCATACTGAAGGGTATTGTATTTAATAGTGTGAGTTCAGTTGGAGGAAAATTGGGAAACCCCACACCTCAAACCTTGTCTCATCTCACGTTGATGTCCTTTTAGGGTTTTCCCGGGTGGTGTGGAGCGTTTGCGCGCTCGTGCCGGCTTGACGTGACGCTCGCGTGCGCGCATCTGGGAGGGAATGGCAGGGAGTTTTTCCTGCGGAGTTTTCACCGGTAGCGGGGGGCCGTGGGATTTCCCAGACGAAAGCAAAGATCTGGATCGAAAATGGGAAATCATCCCGTTTTCCCCAGCGTTGTTTCTTTTTATTTGATGGCTGCCAAACCGGCAGCGTGGAAGGAAACGGGTGAACAAAACGGAGTCGGTTTTTGCTCTAACTCATTATAGTTTCGTGAAAAGGACCTCTTTAGGTGTCTAAAAATAATGTTTCGTTTTCAAGGAACCACTTGAAGTTCATGAGTTGATATTATATAAGCAAATTAATGTGAAGCACACACACACACACACACAACAACAACAACAACACACCACAACAACAACAACACACACACACACAACAACAACGCAGAATATATTGCACTGTGTGTGAGTCTGATTATTAAGGGCGTCTACAGGAGGGGAGGAAGTGTAATTTAAGGCTTTGAAAAAGCATGAAGCAAGCAGCTTGACCCTCCAGTGTCCCCTTAGGATATTGGCTTTTACAAGTCACTTAGACTGGATCAAGTCAAAGCCCTCATTTGTTTGCCACACCATTATACTGCAACTCTATAGAGATGGGAAGGTGCAAGCTGATTTTTAAAGTGAAAAACTAACAGCTGTTTTGTTAAATTGTGACCTCTGGGAGGCATATTGTGTATTTTAGAATTGTGTTTGTTGCAAAGAAATTTTACTTTTTTTTTGACTGCAGGCAGTTCTTAACCTTTAAGACTTGTTTTGTGGTTTGTTTGTTTTTTGGTGGTTGTTTTCCTCTTCTTTTCTCATGTGAGCAATGTGTCAAATGACATGTCAAAGTACCTGCAGGTCACACTGCTGTTTAGGGAAGCAACACCTGTATTCTGTACAAAGCACCTGCAAATTAAAGCAATACAACTATATAATAGAAGACAATCAAAGGGGAAAAAAAAAAAAGAAAAATGTTTTGCCACAGTTTGGTAAGGGAGGGTTCGCTTGTATGTGCGCAAACATGAGGAAGCATGTTGATTTTCTATGATCTGGCCAAATTTCAGCCCTGAGGCCAATCACACACAAGTTGGATGTCTCTTCAAGTTTCACTCAGACAGCAGTGTTGTTGTAGAGCAGGGCTATTCAATTAGCGGCCCGGGGGCCACATCCGGCCCGCGGACCCCCTTTGACTGGCCCACCCCCCGACTGACCCAACGTAAGCTGCAAAAACGCAATTAAATCATATTTGCTGTTACAGTTTTAAAAATTCCCGCCCTTCCTCTTGTACTTGAACGCACCGCTTCCGGTATCGTAGCAACGCCAGCCCAGAATACGCTCTCCAAGTACGACAACCGTGAAAATATGTCACTGACAGGTCAAAAACGTAAAATTGACAATGAAAATCGCCATTTTAACCCTGCTTGGACTGACAAATGTGTTTATTTTACCCCAAAGACTGAACTTTAAGACTGAACGCATTAAGTCAGCATTACTTTGAATATGCAAAAGAAGCTTTAATTTTACAGTTATTAAATGTTCACTTGGTGCAGTTTCTTTTGTTGAAATATTTAATGCACTGCCTCAGTTGGCCGTTCTAGTTCAAACAAATGCACTTTACTGTTGCAAAAAGTTGTTATTATTACATTGTTTTGTTTTTTAATTAAACATATGTGTGGTGAAATTTGCCTTGTTAAAAATATTCTAGTCAAGGTTTGGGCCAAATGTTAAAATTTGCAATGCACTTGAATTATTTTGCTCATCAATAAACGATGCAGTATAAAGCCTTTATTGTGAATTCTTTTATTTATTTTTATGATTTAGTTCAATTGGTAGCATATTTAGAGTTAAGTCTCAAGAAATAATGTAAGTAGGGGTCTTCGGCCCAGTGGCATCTCAAAATTTTCAAATCTGGCCCAGAAGAAAAAGTAATTGAATAGGCCTGTTGTAGAGTTTTACACAGGAGCTTTTTAGAGTTTAGCACCCCCATCAGCCCGGTCACTTTACTGTTTGTAAGAGTGTTGACACAGTAGCAGGTCACACTATGCTTTTTAGGCTTATCAGGACTACAGTACTTTTGTCTGAGATGTTACACCTGAGTTGGAATTTCAAATTATAGTTACAGTCAGGGACAAAAAAAATAATAATGACACAATGAAAGTAGAGCTCAGAGCCTTAGCTTAAATAAAAGTAACAATGCAGCATACTTTAAAAAATATCCAAAGAAAAAATAAAGTTTTAAAAGTAACAGTCATTTTGCAGGAAGTCTCCCCTAAAAGAGACAGTTTATACTGTTGAATTCTACTGTAGTAACTGGTAAAGATGGCGCTTCTTTGAAATGTTTTATATTGTGTAAATTCCTAGAAGAGGTTCCTAGCTTAAGATACATTTGAAGGATATGAGTCACAGGAAAGGAAGAAAGAAAACACACTGGATTCATTGTTCAGTTTTCTCTAATCTTTCCCTTTTTGTCAAGTATTGAAAAGTAGTACCTTTCAGGGCCTCCAACGGTTACTTGAATTAAACATTCTAAGCTGTTATCATGGGGAAACCACTCTCAAGTTGAGATGCTTTTATCTTGACAGTTTTCAGAAACATGACAAGGGAGCCTAACTAGATAGTTTGCAGAGTATTTTATGTAAAATCTAATGTAAGCTATTACTGAGCTGTCACTTAAAAATCACTTAAAAATTTCAGAGGTCATCAAAGCACAGGAACAACACTAGTGCAGGACTGTAATGATCTTCTTATGGTGTCTGTGCTTGCCCTGCTTGACCCAGGTAGAGTATTCGATTCTGTTTTCTTGATTCTGAAAGGCTAAGGTTAGTGTTACACAGAAACATTGTGTCTAATCAGATCCTTTCTCTGAATGGCATCGCCTTGGCCTCCAGCACCACTGTGAGGAATCTTAGTCATTTTTGATCAGGATTCAGTGCTCACCTTAAATAAATATATAGAACTGCCTTCTTTTATCTGCACAATATTGCACAATATTGCCAAATTTAGAACCATCCTGTCTCAGAGTGATGTTGAAAAAGCCAGTTCATGTATTACTTCTATTCTGGACTATTGTAATACCTTATCATCAGGTTGTTTGAAAAGCTTTCTGGAAAGCTTCCTGAAACGAGAATCTGTTGAAGCACTGACTCGGCTTTTAAGATTAGGCTTAAAACTTTACTTTTTTTGAAGTTTCTAGTTGAGCTTGAATCAAGTGACCCTGAACCATCCCTTAGTTATGCTGCCATAGGCTCAGAGTGCTGGGGGACTTCTGGTGATACACTGAGCACCTCTTTGCACTCCCCATATGTTTTTACATCACTGCTGCAAATCACTAAATTTAGTCTTGACTCTCCCATAGCTTATGTTTTGTCCTTGTCCTCTTGCTCTCTTTTTTCACTCATTCACAACCAGTTGTGAGAGATGACTGCCCCTCACTGAGCCTGATTAGACTGGAGGTCTCTTTTTGCTGAAAGGGAGTTCTTCCTCACTGTCACCAAGTGCTTGCTCATAGGGGATCATCTGATTATCAGGATTTTCTGCGTAATACTGTATGGTCTTTACCTTCCAATATGGAGTGCCTTGAGGTGCCTGTTATTGTGAATCGGTGCTACATAAATGAAACAGAATTGAATTGAATAATGTATTTTTTATGTTACATTTTGTCTTAACTTATCAAGCAACTATAGCTGTGAAAAGTATCTACTACTTTATTCTGTATACTTATAAAGAATTATAAGTATACACCATCCATCCATCCATCCATTCTCTTCCGCTTATCCGGGGCCGGGTCGCAGGGGCAGGAGCCTTAGCAGAGAAGCCCAGGCTTCCCTCTCCCCAGCCACCTCCTCCAGCTCATCTGGAGGGACCCCAAGGCGTTCCCAGGCCAGCCGAGAGACATAATCTCTCCAGCGTGTCCTGGGTCTACCATGGGGCCTCCTCCCAGTTTGACATGCCCGGAACACCTCACCCAAGAGGCGGCCAGAAGGCATCCTCAACTGCCTCCTTTCGATGTGGAGGAGCAGCGGCTCTACTCTGAGCCCCTCCGGGATGGCCGCACTCCTCACCTTATCTCTAAGGGAGAGGCCAGCCACCCTTCGAAGGAAACTAATTTCTGCCGCTTGTATTCGCGATCTTATTCTTTCAGTCACTACCCAAAGCTCATGACCATAGGTGAGGGTAGGAACGTAGATTGAGTGGTAAATCGAGCGCTTCACTTTTACACTAAGCTCCCTCTTCACCACGACAGACCAGTGCAGCGTCCGCATCACTGCAGAAGCTGCCCCGATCCATCTGTCAATATCCCGCTCCCTTCTCCCGTCACTCGTGAACAAGACCCCGAGATACTTGAACTCCTCCACTTGGGGCAAGAACTCGTTCCTGAGCCGAAGAGGGCACTCCACCCTTTTCCGGCTGAGGACCATGGCCTCAGACTTAGAGGTGCTGATTCTCATGCCGGCCACTTCACACTCGGTTGCGAACCGTTCCACTGCGAGCTGGAGGTCACCCCCTGATGAAGCCAACAGGACCGCGTCATCTGCAAAGAGCAGAGATGAGACTCTGAGGCCACCAAGGAAGAAGCCTTCCGCCACCTGGCTACGCCTAGAAATTGCTGTCCATAAAAATTATGAACAGAATCGGTGACAAAGGGCAGCCCTGACGGAGTCCAACACCCACAGGAAATGAATCTGACTTATTACCGGCTATACGGACCAAGCTTTCACTGCGGTTGTACAAAGACTGAATGGCCCGCAACAACGGGCCAGACACCCCATACTCCCGCAGGACCTCCCAAAGGATACTCCGAGGGACACGGTCGAATGCCTTCTCCAAGTCCACAAAGCACATGTAGACTGGTTGGGCACACTCCCACACACACTCGAATATCATTGAGAGGATAAAGAGCTGGTCCAGCGTTATGCGACCAGGACGAAAACCGTATTGTTCATCCTGGATCCGAGGTTCAACTAACGGACAGACCCTCCTTTCCTGGCATAGACCTTACCAGGGAGGCTGAGGAGTGTGATCCACCGAAAGTTGGAGCGCACCCTCCGGTCTCCCTTCTTAAAGATGGGGACCACCACCCCAGTCTGCCAATCCAATGGCACTGCCCCAGATCTCCACGCAATGTTGCAGAGGCGTGTCAACCAAGACAGCCCTACAACATCCAGAGCCTTCAGGAACTCAGGGCGAATCTCGTCCACCCCAGGGGCCCTGCCACCAAGGAGTTGTTTAACTCAAGTCATCTCCCTCGTCCCCAGACTCTGCTTCCACTACAGAAGGCGTGTCAGTGGGATTCAGGAGGTCCTCAAAGTATTCCTTCTACCATCCAACTATACCCTCACTTGAAGTCAGCAGCACCCCACCCGCACTACAAACCGTGTGAGTGGAGCACTGCTTTCCCGTCCTGAGTCACCTGACGGTTTGCCAGAATCGCTTCGATGCCGTCCGAAAGTCTTTTTCCATAGCCTCACCGAACTCCTCCCACACCCGAGTTTTTGCTTCGGCCACTGCCCGAGCTGCATTCCGCTTGGCCTGCCGATACCTGTCAGCGGCCTCCGGAGTCCCACAGGCTAACCAAGCCCGATAGAACTCTTTCTTCAGCTTGATGGCTCCCTTCACCTCTGGTGACCACCATCTGGTTCGGGGGTTACCACCACGACAGGCACCAACCACCTTGCAGCCACAGCTCTGAGCAGCAGCCTCAACAATGGAGGTGTGGAACATGGTCCATTCAGACTCAATGTCCTCAGCCTCCCTCGGAATGCTGTCGAAGTTCTGCCGGAGGTGGGAGTTGAAGATTTCCCGGACTGGGGTTTCTGCCAGGCATTCCCAGCGCACTCTCACAATACGTTTAGGTGCCCCAGGTCTGTCCAGCATCTTCCCCTGCCACCTGATCAAACTCACCACCAGGTGGTGATCAGTTGACAGCTCAGCTCCTCTCTTCACCCGAGTGTCCAGAACATATGGCCGCAGATCTGATGATACGATTACAAAATCGATCATCGACCTGTGACCTAGGGTGTCCTGGTGCCATGTGCACTTATGGACATCCTTACGTTCAAACATGGTGTTCGTTATGGACAAACTGTGGTTTGCACAGAAGTCCAATAACAAAACACCATTCGGGTTCAGATCGGGCAGGCTGTTCCTCCCAATCACGCCCCTCCAGGTGAGGGCGTTGAATTCTCCCAGCAAGACTATGGAGTCACCAGATGGAGCACTCTCCAGCACCCCGCCCAGCGACTCCAAAAAGGGTGGGTACTCTGAACTGTCATTCGGCGCATAAGTGCAAACAACAGTCAAGAGCCGTTCCCCAGCCCGAAGGTGCAGGGAAACTACCCTCTCATCCACCTGTGAAAACTCCGACGTACAGGCAGCAAGCCGGGGGGATACAAGAATACCCACCCCAGCTCGCCGCCTCTCACTGAGGGCAACTCCAGACTGGAACAGAGTCCAGCCCTTCTCCAGGAGACTGGTTCCAGAGCCCAGGCCATGCATTGAGGTGAGCCCAACTATATCTAGCTGGTATCTCTCAACCTCACGCCACTAGCTCAGGCTCCTTCCCCACCAGAGAGGTGACAGTCCATGTCCCAATAGCCAGCTTCGATAGCTGGGGATCGGTCCGCCAGGGCCTCGGCCACCGCCTGACACACACTGCACCCGACCCCTATGACGCCTCCTGCGGGTGGTGGGCCTACAGGAGGGCAGGCCCATGTAACCTCTTCGGGCTGCGCCCAGCCGAGCACCACGGTCTAATGCCCAGCCACCAGACACTCCTCCTCGAGCTCCCTCCCCAGGCCTGGCTCCAGGGTGGGGCCCCAGTAACCCTATCCCGGGCAGGGTAAACTGTTCCCTTGGTGTTACGAACATAGGGGTCTTCTGAACCGCTCTTTGTCTGGACCCTCACCCAGGACCAGTTTGCCATGGGAAATATTCAAATGTGAAATATTCAAAATTCACTTATTACTTGGGCAAAATTACTGCAAGCCACTATTAAGAAGATTATAAAACATCCATCCAACATTGTAAACAATTTCTTAAACTCCTCAACTTCTCAAACTTAAGAACATTTTGTCTCAAATTTGATGGTATTAAAGAGAATATTTCTGGATTTTAAATTTACTGACACTAAACAGAGAAAGTGAAAATCATGAGGTTATTCAAAAATAAAAAAGAACGTGTCATTCCCAACCCTAAAACAACAAAGTACCACTATGGAAAGAAGTTCTTCTGCAATTTTCTGCCCATGACAGTGAGACTAATATTGTTTTGACATTATACGCATGCATGTGTTTGTGTCATCATGGCAAAATATGGTCCTGAAGACACCTCCTGGAGAGGTAAAGACCTCCCGCTTATATAATTTCTTGTTTATCTAATCTATTCATCACCTTTGCCCCATTCTACATCTGGGCCTACGTTGTTGCTCTCTGTAATCTCTTGTAATAATAATAATTTTAAAAAAGATACTGATTTATATGAATTCTGCAGACAGCTGTTTCAATAAAAAGAAACAACTGCCATAAACTGCATTTATAACTGCACTTAATTATATCTGGGGCCTACAGCATCTCATCTGGTCATTTAGAAGAAATGTCACCTGTGCTCTTATTAATAAATACAGCAAATGATTAAAAGACAACATAATAATAATAATAGCAGTGATTGATAAGGAATTTTATCTTTACTGCTTCAAAGTAAAATATATGATTAGATAATGGAACTTTTATTTTCTTGCAGATTAAAGTACAATCTATAAATTTCCATTCCTTTTAGCATCACGCCAACATCTTTTTCTATCCATACATTTTCTACTACTTATTTGGGTTTGGGTCAAGGGGGCTGCAGTCTAAGCAGAGAAGCTCAGACTTCCCTCACACTGGCCACTTCTTCCAGCTCATCCAGGGGAACACTGAGTATTTCTCGAGCCATCTGAGAGATGTAAGCTCTCCAATGAGTCATGAGTCTGCCCCGGGGCCTCCTTCCGGTAGGACATGCCCAAAACTCCTCACCTAGGAGGTGTCCAGGAGGCATCCTGCTCAGATGCCCAAACCACCTCAACTGCTCATTTCAATGTGAAGGAACAAAGGCTCTACTCCAAGTCCCTCTCAAATAATCAGGCTCCTTACCCTATCTCTAAGGGAGAGCTCAGTCACCCTTTCATAGATTTTAAGGTGCTATATAAATAATGTTTACTTACTTACTACTTACTACAACTACATTGTTCCTCCTGAATTTGGGGTTCACCATGGGGCATCAGTAAAAATGCTATTACTTCTAGGCTGGACTATTGTATTTCATTACTATCAGGCTGTCCTAAAAGCTCCCTCAAAAAAAGCCTTCAGTTGATTCAAAATGCTGCAGCTAGAGTACTGACAGGTACAGAGAGCCTATTTCTCCCATATTGGCTTCTCATCTTTGGCTCCCTGTTAAATCCAGAATTTAATTTAAAATCCTTCTTTTCACGTACAAGGTCTTGAATAATCAGGAAGTATGGAAGTATATTATTATATTCCATAATAGTACATGCTAACTTTCGATGATTTTGCAGTGTTATCCTTTAGCTACTGAACTGTTTTTCTCTTACTTTTTTCTCATGTGTGTACTTTGATCACATTGCAAAATAAATAAACTAAGTAATTGAGTTCAGTGACCTCACCTAAAACTGCTTTCATGCTCCTTGTGTCCTGCAGCTGACACACCACAGGTTACTTGATTAGGTTTTACAGGCTACACTGAGATAAAAAAAGACATTCACAGTCTGTAATTTAATTTTATCCTCCATTTCTGTATTTACTTTTTCATTCATCCTCTGTGAATGAATAGTTTGTCTATTTATCCTTAGTATGTTGGCCTGCTCTTTCCCTCTTGTGTGTCTCTTCGCTGTAGGATCAAAGGAGGAAGAGAAAAGGGGAAGAGAAAAGGGGAAGGTGGCGAGTGGCATTGCTGGGAGTGACAGATTACTGATCCAGAGGAGTGACCCATTTAATAAGGTTAGTCACATGAGTAAGACAGTGAGCAAGCTGGTCACTCCAGTAGTGCCCAACATACATACTTAGTTTAGTTTTGTGTGAAGCTGTTATCAGAGGGTGTTATAAGAGTTATGAGGGTTTCAGTGTTAACTAAACACATAGATGCACAATTTTGCAGAAGGGTCAAATAAAAGTCAAAACAGCCAAAAATTGTCTGTAGTGTGTTCACATATGAAGATGCTTAAAATAGGATTCAGTCATTTTAAAGAGTGTGAGCAGTGCCCTCTCCGTGTCTGATCGTCTTGTCACTCGCGCAGCCTCTGTCTCTTTGTCAGCCTTTCCTCAAGGTTACTTTAGTTCATTGGGAGTGTCTTATTTGGACCACGTGATCCTGATGCAAAGTTACTCTGTGTCAACGCTGTGCTCAGCTGCAGGGATGGCGTGATGTACCAAATTACCCCCCCCCCCCCCCAAAAAAAATCAATATTTAAAAAAAAAAAACAATAAAAATTTGCTCTGACTTAAGCTTTACCTAACAGCGTTTATTTAAGTTAATACAAATGTGCACGACCGAATTGCATCATGGTGCAGATGCAGATTTAGACACGTACATGATGTAAATGTGAGGAATAAATACTACACACTTGCAGCGAGAACAGATAGTTCATCCCCAGTAACCTTGGTGTCGAGCGGATCTTCCAGCACGACCTACAAGCCCCTTACGTGCAGCAGGGGAGTCTGCCATTGCGCAGCAGCCGACTGGGTGAAGGTGGAAAATCCGCTAGAAGGAAGGATGCTTCTATAGGCAGTCGGGGTTTATTTCTTCAGTCAACACTTTCAGTTTTTTCAGGCGAAATTTACACAGAGAAACCTGCTGGAAATCGCCATCCCCTGCCCTGCTCTCCCACTGTGGTCTGTCTCAGTTATATTGTCGTTCCCTTATCCCCCCCCCTCCTTCCTCCTTAATCTCCCAGATTGTCGGCGACTTGCTGCAGTCGACGCTGCAGTTCTGAACCGCTCCTGCACCGGGACAGCTGACTCAATGAGAAAGACATGCTCGCATTCGTTTTGGTCTCTGGGTCGCTCTGGATTATATTAGGTGAGTTGTGGATGTCTCTTTGTCATTTTCATTCATTTGCACGATTTAGCGTCACTGGGCTGGGGGCCAAAAAAGCGGATGCACCTGCCACGCAGTGGGCCGAGACGCATCGTGTCTCATTCATTACCGGCTTTTTTAATTTTCGAAGGCTGCGGTGGGGTATTTCTAGTTTTACAGACGCTACTTCGCGAGAGGCTTAATGGAGATCAATCGCTGCAGTTGGCGCTTCGCCTGCACCGAATGACGCGGTTGACATTTTTTAATTTTCTCCGGCTACACGTGTATTAACTCGGCCCCCGGGCAGACGTTAAAATTTCGCTATAGAGGGTTCTAGCTTTAAGCACAGGGCTTTAATTTCTACTCAAGAACTCCGAGATTATCGGGCCAACATCGAGGGATGCTTTCAGGTGGGTATTAGCTACCTCTAATCAGGTAGGAGAGGGATGGACGAGCTGCCATGTGGCTGGATCCATGCTATTTTTCCGGAGATGAGTGGTTTAATTTGAACGTGTGTGTTTCGTGTTTAAAACCAGCTATTAAAGAAATGTTAGGCGCTAGAAGGGATGAAAAGGATACATTTAAGGCTGCTAAGGTCGTGTGACATTGTGCGTAGAACCCGGACACACGTCATTTAGCCCCCCCGCGCACCATTAGCTCCCATCACAGCCGGCCTTTCAGACCGCTCCTCTACTTATACGAGGCTAAATGAATGTCCGCCTCGATTACATTTATTTCATATAAAACACGTCATATAAGGAAGCCGGTTGTATAAGGCAGCGTTTTGCTCATAATGTCGTCCTCCATGCCTCAGTCGTGGAGGAAGAGGGGATGGGGAAAGATGACGCGCTTCAAATGACTACGCTGATTGGACGGAGCTGTCCAGGAGTGAGCGGTGCTGAAATTCTGCGGCCTACCGGCAAATCACGGAGCACAGCATGCTCGCTTTCACCGACACCACCCGCACCCCGTTTTACACGCCAATTTTTAGGGGTGTTGGAGCTGAGCAGAGACACGACTGTTTGACTTCTGATGAGATTATGCGAAAAAAAAGATCTGTTTCCAGCTGTGTTCGACAGTGATATCAAATACTGATCGCGTTATAAGGCACGACAGCAGATGCTTATACTATCGCTTTTCTTTTTCTTTTTCTTTTTTTTTATGTGCCTAGTTTGATGGCAAATAGCCGGAGATGAACATTTTATTAATTCTGTGAAGAACTGGTCGCATTAATATTACAGTTTGTTGTTACACGTTTACGTGTGCATTGTATTGAATGACTGATGCTGCCAATCAGAGCCTAAGAGCAAAATTTGTGCAAGAAATTAATCGTTCGGTTTAAAAAGGTGCCCTTGGGAGGACTCACTGCACCTTTCACCTGTCACCACATCCTAACGCCCTGCTGCTCCTTAGAATAAATAATGCATTTTAATCAACGTCTAGTGCAGCCCTACACATGGTGTAAGCCTATTCGTTTTCCTGCCTTAATATTTAATTAAATAGATGGGGGCAGTTTCACACCGCCCTTTGGCAAGAAACAGCCAATGGTTTTTTTAGTAGCCAAGCAGAGGCGCTGCTCTGTTTAAAGTAACGCAAGCCTTGTGCTCACCAGAGGAGTGCTGACTTGTATGACTTGTATGACATGCTCCTTTTTCGTCATTTTTAAATTAGAAACCTCAATAAGAGGGAAGTTACACTGTGAAAATATTTAAATTTCTCAAAGAGGTACTGCATGATTGCATAATGTGACTGGATAAATCTTGAGAGTTAAGTAATTCCTGCTGTGTTATAATAACTGTCACTGACCACTTTCACTGAGTGCTAGGAGTAATGAGGCAAATTCCAGGAAAGCGAATTTTTCTTAGAAGATATATTAAACAAATACAACACTCTAAGTCTTTATTCATAGAGTCAGTAATAATAATATTAGGCAGTCTGGGTGCTCTCAGAGCCATATGGCAGTGTGGCTTATTGCTGTTTCAGCAGGCAGTGCACACTCTTCCTCATATTGTGGGATGATGGCTCAGCCTAAAGTGCTTAACCAGGTCTGTCTGTCTGCCTCCTTCTTTCTCACATGCATTTATGTCTTTTAAGTGGTGCAATACTGTACTGTTAAAATGTTCCATCTTTGTTGGTTGCGTTTTGCTTGTCATGAGCCTTAAACGAATAATCTCACTTTCTGATTAGAGATTTTAAACAATTATTGAACTAGAAATTAGAAACTCACACTGTAGCAACCTGCAGTAAAAGTGCAGGAAATTTTAATAATGCGCAATATTAAGAGGAAGTCAGTGTGTAAGCTAGTCAAGAGTTAGAGTATAACAATGTTGCCTCATTATTCAAAAACTGTATGTGTGATTTTAGAAGACCTTCACTAAGAAGTAGGGAAGGTGTTTGTCTTTGCCTGGAGTTCATCTTTTGTTTTTTGTTCTTGGCCTCGAAAATGAAGCTGTACAAACATGACACTATGCATGTACACAGTGTGTGTGTGTGTGTGTGTGTGTGTGTGTGTGTGTGTGTGTGTGTGTGTGTGTGTGATCTATATATGTATGTATTAATCAACCTACCCCACCCCCACCCCCACAAGCTTGAAACCTAAAAGCCAGCCTTCCCTCACTTTGATAGTCAAATCAAACTGTCAGCAGCCTCATTTTTCTGTGTAATTTTTTTTTAAATATGCAAGCACCAACAAGTTTATTTGCATATAGGTGCATACACGTGTGTGTGTGTTTGTGTGTGTGTGTGCGCGCGTGCGTGTGTGCGTGCATGCATGCATGTGTGTCATTTTTTTAAGGAGAAGTTGAGTCTGAATGTTTAGGCAGTGAGAGGGAGAAAGAGACAGAGAGCAAGAGAGAGAGAGAGAGTGGAGGAGGGAGGGGTGGGTGGGTGTGGTGAGAGTGTGAAGCGTCTGTTGAGCTCAGGGTGGTGTGATACGGAAGCCAGCCAGGCCCAAACCAGGCCAAAACGCATCTTGCTTGCCTCAGCTTAATCTGGCCATTGGCACTGCGAAGGTAATCACTAGTTTGCACCGGGCAATGTGATATCCGCCCAGTACCCCTTTACACACCATACACACACACACACACACACACACACACACACACACACACACACACACACACACACACACACACACACACACACACACACATACACACACACGCGCACACAAACACACACCACACAGGCACACATCTCACCTCACCGGCTGCCTGGCTTCCTCAGACGCCTTTATAAGTGCCGCTGCCTAGACCACATCTGCTTTAACCCTTTGGTGATAGCTAATAGTTTAGATCTGTTGCCTACTTTGTTTATTCTATATTTCTCTTTTTTATTGCAGGACTGCATATTTTTATGTTCTATGTTATATATACCAGTCCCTCCTGCTCAGTGCATCCATATTACCCATTTATTCTGCAGCTTATACCTTTACCTGTTCTTGTTTTATGAGTAGTGTCTGCAATGAAACATTTTCCAGTTCATGTGCACAGGATGTTACAGCATCTCTGCAATTATCCCTAAGTGAGGGTGACAGGAAAAAGTTGTGGTTTTAGTCATGAGATGTGGGCTAAGTAGAGGAATGGCAGAAAGAGATAAGAGTGAGTGGCTAAAAGAGAGTGAGTGTGAGAGAGGGTAGGTGGTGTTCAAGGATGATTAACCATTGATGATCGAAAAGAAAAGCATGAACAAGAAGAGGGATACAATGCACTGATGCAAGTGATACTACAAAAGAATTTAAAGAATAAGAGAACGCTGAGCAGGATGTCTTTAAATAGAATACTGTAGTGAGGTTACTGCTGGTCATCTGTCTCTGTGCTAATAGGCTGTAATCTCCCCACGCTGGACTCTAATCATTGGTGATCGCCCTCAGATGGGCCGATGGGGCGGGACTTAAGGATGAAGGGTTGCGTTTCCTTCACTTTAAGCCTCAGAGGTCACAGGAAGTCTAGCTGGCCCATTCACAAGCCCTCATCACTGCATAGTTTGCAGTACCTCTGCACCAAAGTCTTTGCTAAGTGGAATCTTCCTAAGACAGGAAGAGAAGGATCCTCTGGGGTACGGATGGCACAATAAGGAGCCACTGCTTTGGATCTGCTTTAAACAATTTCACAAATCTAAATAGTTAAATAAAGCAGTGTGACCCCTTCACATTCATGGATTATGTCCTTCCACCCTATTCAAGGGAATTCTTTGCTCATTGTAATTCATCTTCCAATGAATAATACTTAAATACTTTTGCTTGAAAATTTGTGCCTCACTATATCCAAGTGAATATGTATATGTGAAAAATTTGAATGTTTATTTTTGCAACCCAGCTGTTCATGCACAGCATGTGCACTAGATGTTTTGTAACAGATATGTTACAATCTGTTATGCTGCTTCAGTGCTCTGACTGTGCACATCTGTCAGGCTTGTAGCCAAGTGTATGTCTGCTAATGTCCTCTCATTTTTTTTAACTTAATTTTCATTCATCAATATTTCCTCCATTTTGCACTCGCTATTCATTCAGTTTTATCTGATAAATTACAGTAGGCTGCTTGCTGTCTCGACAGATCTCACTTTAGATTAGATTGCAGTGTTGATTGCTGATACTAATCCTGATCCTGTCTCCTACATTTCAAAAAGTGACATGGTCACTTGATGGTCTGAATCTATTTCATATGGAAAATCCTAAGAGGTCATCAATAAATTGCATGTTATAAACAATGCTATCAATTAAACTAAACAATTTTTTTTTTTAATTATGTAGGTGTAAACACTTTGCTCAACTTTTTTAGAATGATCAACTATAATCAACACACTTATTAAGAGATGAATCTTTTTACAATACAGTATAACCTAATTATACAACTATGCTATCTCCATGACCAATGAAAGGTCATCTACAGCTTTACAACATCTCAGTTGCAATACATTTTACCACTATTTCATGGTTTAAATCTGTCTGCAAACTTCCCTCGTAGTGATTCAAATCAATATTCTTCCATCCTCAGAAGCCTGAGCTGCAAATGCAACAGAGTTTGAGGATAACCGGCATGGCTTTTTGTGGTGTGATGTGTTGTACCAATTAAACAGAGAGGCCTTTGAGTTCAAATGCCGATGAAGGTCACTGGTGTTGCTGATGGGGATTCTGCTGACCTGCTGTTATCCTGTCACAACAGCTGAAGCAACAGTCTCTGTAGGAGGCAACGGGGATGAACTTAAAGACTTGTATGTGGATGTGTTTATTTGTATGCCTATATGTGTGTGCATGTGTATGCAGTGGGTGGTTGGGAGGTTCTTTATTGAGGTTGCCACAGGATACCAAATAGAGCTCTAGGCTATAGTAAAGAGTTGACTCTTTATGCAAAATAATCATGCAAAACGAAGCACACAGCCTTATCCTAACTACTAAAATGCATTTTATATTCTGTTTGGTAGGAAGAGAAGTCACCTTAAAATTCAATTTGTTACTTGCCTGTTGAGCAAATGGATGTCGTGAGAGTGCTGAGAAAGAAATTAAGATATTTCAGGGGTTGTGATTACAGATTAGGTTGAACCTGCTCCATCTCCTCCTCCACTGTGTGCCAATAATTCACCTTGTGTAAAGGACACTGCTTATTATTTGAATAAGAAATTGAGAAAACAACATTTATTGGAGGAGCCTCTTGAATAATTGGCTTTTTATTCTTTATAGGACAAAGCCCAGTTTTATTGTAGAGGGGGTTTTTGTGTTTTTTTTAGACCTTTTGCTGCCTCTCAAACATGCTCTGTCACTCTGTACTCTGGTCAGATATTGTCAGTGAAAGTTACAGATGAAATTATCACAAACTGGTGCTCTGTCATGGTGTTGGGGTCTTGGACCCCAACACCATGACTTGTGTTGGACCCAGGATTTTTGAGTTTTGGGACCCAGGATTTTTGAGTTTTGGGATGTTTAGGGTTTTTCTGGTTTTGTGTATTTGTTGATCTTTGTGTTTTGGTTCCATATTCTGCATTGTCATTTAGCTTTCTGGTTATGGTGTTACGTTTATGTTCCTTGTGCTTATTATGATCCTGTTTTTTGTGCCTTTTGTCCCCTGCTGGCTGATGGGTTTGTTAATCTCTATTGTATTCCCATTCTGTGCGTTTGATCTGACTCCGTGTAAAGCTCAGGTGTCTTAGTTCTGTCCTCAGTGTTAGCTATTTCCTGTTTTATTTTGGCAACTCGTCTCGTGCTTTGTTCAGTTCAGCTTCCCCTGGCTCCTCATTTGTAATTAGTTTCAGCTGTTTCTCCACATGTTTGCCTCTTCCCTCATCAACTTGTTTGCCTATATTCTCTGCTTTCATCTTCATTATAGCTCCCTGTGGTATGTTTTTATTGAAGAGTAATAGTTTTGGCTTTCTTGTTCTTGTTCTGCTGCATTTTTGTACTTTGGTAAAAGTTCAGCAATAAAACTGGTTTTAAGCTTACCCTTTGTTTTTGAATTTTGCATTTTGAGTTCAACCCCTGCCTGCCACACAGGTGACCTTGACATTCTCAATTTTTTTGCAGGACAGACTCAGGTCTAAAAATGTCATGCTGTACTTGGTTTTATATTGTTGCCTTCATATTTCATGTTATATTGACAGTCAAACACAAAAATACAGAAGAGAGCAGAATGAAGAAAACAAATAATAGTGATGTGCAATTATACATTTGCATCTTTACTGGAGGCCAAGTAGATATCTGGCAGGTCACCTGCAGCTGTCAGGCTATTTCAGGTGATGTGGCATGATAACGTGTGTGTACTAAAGCGTTCATTGCTTTGCTTAAACTCTGCATGCAAGGTCGTGCCTCCGCAAACTGGTAGTATGTGTCCATAAATGATGAGCATGTAAATTATTTGAAGATGCAGTCTCGTAGCATTGTTTTCAGAAATGTCCATCAAAAAAAGTGTGTAAGCTGTCAACTTATTTTACGTGTTCTACGTATTTATTAGCATAGAGTATGACTACATGCATTTAACAGGATTTTCTTAAGCTGCTTCACAGAAGACAGTGGAATGAATAAAATCAGTACAAGTTAAAATTGTGCAATTTTAAATGTATTGCATTTACATCAGTATTAGCATATTTGAATTGCAGTACTGAAACTTGGTTATAATTTTAATGCAAAGTGACAGCATTAGTAGTGTCATGTGTGAGCGGTGTGGCAAGCAGGGCACACGGCCCAGGACCATGACAGGTAGAAGGGTAATTTTAGCCTTACATAGTAGTATTTATAGTAATATTCATCCACCTTCAGAGTTCCCTCTTCTATCTAGTCCTCTTCATTGTCTCCAGATTGAGATGGTGTGTGTCATTGTGTCTGCACAGTGATGCTTTTGTAACCAGCAGCACTCTCCTTCCAGCTTCCTCTATTCCAGCTAGTTGCACAGCGGTGTCAGTGGGTTATGGAGTCTGTCTATATTTAGAGCTGGTCGAATGCTATTTCCCCTCCTCTGCCTCTCTTTGCAAACACCGCTCCACCAATCCGCTGCGACACATCGCTGCAGCCAAGCCACATTAGGCACAGGACACAAAACAACGCATTCATGATACCGCCCCCTTTTGATCTAATTACTAGCTTGATGGTGTATACATGTTTGCAGAGATCTTCTGGATGTTGATTACTAAATCTGTCAACAAGCTGTCATGCTCAGTCACATGATGTACTTCAGTCCCCCAGACACTGTGGTGGTGGATTCATTAAATTTCAACCAGATTTGGACCAGTTTGAAACTTGCAACCTTTATTTATAAATTACAGAGCAAATAAACAAGACTGTGCCAGAACAAAATCTTTTCAGCTGTGATCTAAAGGTACTGGCAGACATAAATTATGTGTTTCTGTTTGTTTCCCACCCCCGCCACTAAAGTGCATCATAATACTTAACAGACATGCATGTGTCAATTTACAGTTTTTTTTTTTTTTTTTTTTTAACTTTTAAAATGTCATGTCTGTCTTGATTTTTCACTGTCACGCATTCATTCACCTGAAGCTGTTTTAGATTTTTTTTTTTTTTTTTTTTAACATCTTCACTGAGCTTGAGTCTTACTGAATCCAGCCACACATGCTACACAACTAAGTGGGTCTGGGCATTTAATTATAGAATTAGCTCGGACAGTCTAACTGCTTCAGTATCCATACAAATGCGAGCAATGAGTGCAATCTAGTTTAGAGGCATTATGAAGTGGCTGCTTTTACTTACTATCATCATTTCCCAGCACTTAAGCTGCTTTAATTTCCCCATCATTATTACCGGAACAGCAGAGATAAAAAAAAAAAAAGGACAACAGAAAGAGAGAAAATATCTGAGAAGTGCTGCAGAAAAAAAAGAGAACCACAAACTATTGCATTATTACAGGCCCAGTACTGTTTTCAGATATCAAGGGGATGCTGCGGTTTCTCGGTTACAGGTGATAGTTTCTGTGTGAACGAAACTGGACTCAGTGAGGAGAATTCAGGCCAAAAAGAAATCTGGGATAGCGGTGGCAGAAGCGATGAAGGTATTGTGCAATGGGCTTGAATCAAAGCAGAGAAAGTGATGAGCAACGGCTTACTGTATCTTAATGTGATGACCTATGCCAGTCGTGCTTTAGAAATGACTGTAGCTGATGACTGCTGTTACCATCAGTGCGTCAGTTTTTTTTTTTTTTTTGTGCATGTATCAACTGAAAGATGATAGAAAGATGATACTATAGAGAGTAAGTGTGGTCACGGTGTTGTAGGAATATCTGTGGGCATGTATTCATAAATAGTAAGACTTTGAAACATTATGATTGTGATGACTTTGTCATGGCCGTGGTAAAGTATATCATTTCAGTTTTTAACAGTAATGGATCTAAGCACATCAGCATGGATAAGGTGTTTTGCTGAATTTAAGATTCATTGCTTTATTTGATTAACCATATGCTTAATGGTACACTGACAGTCAGCTCTACATCTGTGCAGGAAGCAGTGCACATTTAA
Source organism: Archocentrus centrarchus (assembly GCF_007364275.1). Taxonomy (NCBI): domain Eukaryota; kingdom Metazoa; phylum Chordata; class Actinopteri; order Cichliformes; family Cichlidae; genus Archocentrus; species Archocentrus centrarchus. The sequence continues at coordinate 16,941,084 of NC_044359.1, forward strand.
TGTTAAAACATCCAGCACGTGTTTTCCCACCCTCCAGAGTCATGAAGCACTAAGCAGCAGAGGAATGTTGCTTACAAAGACATTAAGCTCCATCATGTTTAGCGCTGCTTAATTAAGGAAACTCACAACGGATATTATGTGTTACTTTTTTCTTTATAATAACGAGATTTAGTTCTTGGTCATCGGCCTTTTGAAATGACTCACGCTAGTATGACTCATCAGGTGCATTGGCACCTACTGTAGAGATAATATCGCTTTGATGGGAATTTAGGGCTGTAGTAACTCAGTGGAAACATGCATTATGCAGTGATGAAAAACTAACACTCTGATTTAAGCTTTTGTCAAGTCAAGAGATTTAAAAAGTCTGTGTTCTTTATGTCAGTATGAAGAAATAGATAAAGGATTTATGAGATAAATAGAAAATGATGCTAATTATGGTGCTTATTTTATGTCTTCTCAATTAATTTAACTTTTGGAAAGTTTTTAAAGCCTTCCGTGGGTTTATGTGATTCAGCTTCAGTTTAGTGAAGGAGTGCACAGAATAGTGCTTCTGCTTTAAATAACAGATGGATGAGGAAGTCATTGTTCCCACGACCTGATATATTTATACCCGTCCGCCTCATTGTCTGTTAGTGTTTGTGACTATGCGTGCAGGTGGGTGGGAGAGAGAGAGAGAGACAGTGAGAGGAGACAGTAAGTGATTCTGATTGGCTATGAACTGTTGCACTGCCCCATTGCAATTCACTGGATCAGGTGGCGCTGTCTCTGACTCATTTCCCAAGGGAGGGAAGGAAACCCCCACCCCAGTCAGCACCACAGTCGGCTTCCCCCTCGGATAAATTATGCATTTCTTGATATGTGTGCAAATTTGTGTGTGTGTGTGTGTGTGTGTGCGTGTGTGTGCGTGTGTGTGTGCGTGTGTGTGTGTGTGTGTGTGTGTGTGTGTGTGTGTGTGTGTGTGAGAGAGAGAGAGAGAGAGAGAGAGAGAGAGAGAGATGAAACTACTGTCCTTTCAAGTCATACCACTTATCATTACAGATAATCTGTCCTGCCCTTCTTTTACACTAAAAAAGAGACATGTAGGGGGGAGACCCCTCAGTCACCAGCTTTTGGATGTAAATTAAGGGTTTGAGGTTAGTTCACTTTTGTGAAGGAGTGGTGAGGCCAAATATGCCCGCATATGCCCATAAAACCCCGTTAAGACTGTCATAAAGTGATGGAAACACAAGTCTGAGAAATTTGTAGGAGGGATTCATTTTGTAGTTGCATTTTAAATGTATCTGTCTTTATCTTAGCAAGCTGATTCACATATCAAATTTTTAAAAAGGCTTGCATTGTCTCATCCCAGACAAGCCTTTCAGGTTCATGAAATATGAAATACCCATCTTTTAACTGGTTAAATAAGTGAAGAAATTTGAGAGTCTAAGGCTAGAACTCCAAAATATTTTTATAGTTTCTAATCTTAAATAATCTTAAAATTAAACATTTTACTCCTTCACATAGAAAAACCGTAACAAACTGGGATAAAAGAACCTCACATTTAGTCCAAGAATGTACTTAAACACAATTTTCATAATACAGTTTGTTTGTTTGTTTGTTTTAATGACAACAGTGGTTGTAATTTAATAAAATCAGTAAACTGACAGAGGAAAAACAGGAAGAAAACAAAATGAAAGTTTGCAAAATTAGTTTCATAGCTTGACTGTGGAAGTGAAAGATTAAGTATTTTGCCCATCTTTAATGTTATGACCATTGCTGCAGACCACCGTCAGCTGACAGACAGTGGTTTTGTCTGTTTTAATGCCTCTGCTTCCTTTTTTCTCTTATTGAAGTCCAGACATTCTGTGTGGAAAATGCACATGTGGGTTTCCCTCACATGCACTGCAAAAAGCATAGCTGCCCTATGTTAGTTTAAAAAAAAAAAGATCAACTTGCAGATGTTAGTGTATGTGACAGATAGATGCTGCAGTCAATGGAGGTTTATTTATAAGCAATGCTAACTGCTGACATTGTTATGAGGATGCAGAAGAGAGAGACATCATCTGAAGTGGTGACAGAAATATGAGACCACATCGGTGTGGTTTACCCTCTTCCTAAGCATTTTTAAGAAAAATGCATGCAATGCATGCAAATAAAACATTTTGTTTGAAAAGTCTTTTCAGAAATCATTAGTAAAAGACTGCCCTTGTCCCTCCCGCAGAGCTTAGTTCCACCCTGATGGAGAAGATGCATGGCCAGGAGATGATGAGCGGCCTGAGGATACCAGAGATGGATGAGCTCGGCCAGTTCTTCCGCTCTCTTCCGACATCCACACTTGTGGGCATCGGCGCTCTGACAGCTGTGCTGGCGTACTGGTTAGCCACCAGACCCCGTCCCATCAAGCCCCCCTGCAGCCTTCTGCACCAGTCTGAGGAGGTTCCGGTAAGACATCCCTTACAAAAATTCACTATGGTTTCCTATGATTTTATGGTTTGCAAAACTAAGTGTCACTCTAAGTAGAGTTTCGTGCCTTGTTGCTATAACAGTAATATGCCTAATTCTTTTGTACTGTAATTATCATCTGATGTGTCAATTTGATGTATTATTTTTTTAATTAAAAGACATCTCACTGTTTCTGAAACAAACCAGGCCACATATAGTGAGCAATCTCTCACAAACATACATACACTACTTCCTGTATTTAAGAAATAAATAGCTAAAAGACACAGAACAACCAGCAAAGTCTGCTCAGACTTTTGCTAATTATATTCTACTTTTAGCCTCTTTTCCTCACTGTATTCAAAAGCTATAATCAAAAATGCGTCTTGACATTTACTTAATGCTCAGACGCTATGGGAAAATTGGGCCCTCGGTTCCATTTTTACTGGTTTAAGCTCACCACCACCCTCCCAACCAAACCAAACACTTGGTTTTTCACTCAGACCTTACACCACAAGCCTCTTACTGACAGGTAACGCTGGCAGTGTCACATTGTAGTCAGTGTGAAACCTCTAGAGGTTTGTTTATTTTCTAACATACTTGAGATACAGGCACAGACTGCAGTACAAGCATGTACTGTACAGTGTATCTTGAGCGCTGTGAGTTTCATGAGGCCTCCTAATCTGTTCAATCTTTTCAAACCAAAACGACTCATTTGCAAAGTGGAATTTGCTTCAGCTGTTGTTTTCCGTATGAGACCGAACTCTAATCGCATAGAATGCATCTGCCGTGTAAACACAGAGAAAGCTTCACAGCTCAGATATTTTTATAGCCATTTGTGAGTTGACAAAAGAGGCGGATTATCACTCTGAGAGCGAGTTAAACAAAGTTCTTTCCCCAGGCTTGGGTATCTATTTTCATGTTGGAGAGGAATTAGATCTTACACCCCTAGAGTTCAGAGGAAAAAAACAATAAAAATAATTGATGGTGTTACACTGTTTTCTTTCTCTTTCTCTGTGCATCAGCGTGAAGATGGGGGTCGCAGGTCTATGATGGGTGACCACTCCAAGCTGCTGACTCATTACCATGATGATGCCCGGACCATGTATGAGGTCTTTCAGAGAGGCCTGCATATATCTGGTGGGTAGGCTGTTCAGTGGAAAAGCGTCCTCATTGCTGTAACGTGCTGAAGCATGCCAACTTTCCAAGTCACTGGCTTGGCATTGGGATTGGCCTTTATATAAAGCGTTTGTAGCCTTAATGACCACTCAAAGTGTTTTACATTTCAGTGTAGCCTGTGTTTCACTGAACATGGTCAGCTTTTCCCATACAGAATTATTCCTTTTTTTATTCATGTTTATAGCCAAAACCCTGGTTTTGGCTATAAACAGGGTTTTGGCCTGGCTATAAACATCTGTGGGAAAATATGTAATTCAGCTTTAAGAATGCAGCAAACTGCATGCCTCAAATTCTCACAGCATGATATTAAGAAGGCTATACATGGTATACATTTAAGAACAGAAAAATACTCATCTGATCTAAACTCGCTGTCAAGTCAAGTCAAGTCAAGTCAAGTTTATTTATAAAGCACATTTAAAACAACGACGTTGACCAAAGTGCTGTACAAGATCTGTAACCCCAAGGACTATACTAAATAAAAATAAAAATATATAAATAAATAAATAAATAAATAAAATAATAAAATAAAAATAAATAAATAAAAACATTAAGAACAATAAATAACATAAGAAAATTAAAAATTAAAACGTTTAAAACAAGTACCATAAAATACCATAAAACAATCATCTAAAAGGAGGTAGCACTGCAGCCAAATGCCAAGGAAAAGAAATGTGTTTTTAATAAAGATTTAAATGTGTGTATCGTCTGAGCTGTGCGGATATGGAGAGGTAGATCGTTCCATAGCTTTGGTGCTGCTGCTGCAAAAGCTCGATCACCTCTCTGTTTTAGTCTAGTTTTAGGCCTCTGTAAGAGCAGCTGGTTCGATGACCTCAGAGCTCTTACAGGGGTGTGACAGTGAAGCAGCTCAGACAGATACAAAGGTGCCAGTCCATTTAAGGCTTTAAAAGTAAGCAATAAAATCTTAAAATCGATTCTAAAACGGACAGGGAGCCAGTGAAGGGATGACAGGACTGGGGTAATGTGTTCATGCTTTTTTAAACCGGTTAAAAGACGAGCTGCCGCATTCTGGACTACCTGCAGGCGGCGCACAGATGGTTGATCTATGCCAAAGTACAGAGAATTACAGTAGTCCAGGCGGGAAGTAATAAAAGCATGAATAACTTTTTCCAGGTCCTGCTGCGGGAGATAAGGTTTTACCTTGGCAATGACTCTGAGTTGGTAAAAACTGATTTTGGTAACAGCACTTACTTGCTTCTCCATTTTAAAACTACTATCTAAAATGACACCCAGATTTTTCACAGCATCACGACAGTGAGGAGCCAAATGACTCGGAGTGCCAGAGGAGTAGCTTGAGGGGTCAAATTTACCAAAGCATATGACCTCGGTTTTGCTTTCATTAAGATTTAGGAAATTGTTTCTCATCCAGGACTTGATGTCACTTAGACAGTTCAGCAGGGGTTCCCATGGATCTCTGCTGTTCAGTTTGATGGGCATATACACCTGGATGTCATCAGCAAAACAGTGGAAACAAATATTATGTTTCCTAAAAATCGACCCTAGAGGCAACATATACAATGAGAAAAGAATTGGGCCCAGAATGGACCCCTGAGGCACTCCACAAGAAAGCTTTGCTGTGGTAGAAAAACAGTTTCCTAGATGGACAGAGAAACTTCTATCAGTAAGATAAGATCTGAACCAAGTCAGAACCGTGCCTTTAATGCCAATTTCATGTTCTAGGCGGGATAGAAGGATCTCGTGGTCCACAGTGTCAAAGGCAGCTGACAGATCTAGAAGTACTAAAACTGCAGGACTACCAGAGTCCACAGTTAAAAGCAGATCGTTAAAAACTCTTAAAAGAGCCGTCTCTGTGCTGTGACGCATTCTAAAACCTGACTGAAACTTTTCCCACATTCCATGTTCACTTAAAAATGCTTGAAGTTGCTTAAAAACAACTTTTTCAAGAACCTTGGATAAAAATGGTAATTTAGAAATTGGTCTGTAATTTGAAAGAACATCAGGGTCAAGGTTCTTCTTCTTGATTAGAGGCTGTACAACTGCATGTTTAAAGGCAGCTGGAACACAACCAGATGCAAGCGCACTGTTAATCAGAGCGAGGATAGTTGGTCCCACTGAATCAAAAGCCTCTTTAAAAAGGCGAGACGGAACACAGTCTGTGGGAGAGTTTACAGGTCTCATATTGTGAATCACCTCCTTTAGTGTGGAGAGTGTGACAGGCTCAAACTGCTCAAAGACAGCTCTGCTGGGAGGAGGTGCAGATGAGTCTGTTTCAGCCTGAGGTGATGAAGGCCTGAGGGCAGAAATTTTTTCCACAAAAAATTGCTTAAAGTTTTCGCACAGTGCAGGACAGACCTTCGCTTGGTTTACATTACAGCGAGGATCAGTGAGTGAATTAAAAACACTAAAAAGAAAATGAGGCCTGTGACTGTTACTTGAAACAATGTTAGAGAAATAAGCAGACTTTGCATATTTTACTGCTTTCTGGTATTTCAATAAACAGTTACGCAGGATCTCTAAGGAGACATGGAGCTTATCCTTTTTCCACCTTCTCTCAGCGCGTCTGCACTCACGTCTGAGAGCGCGGGTTGTCTCATCCAGCCAGGGCTGGGAGGAAGGTTTGGTGCGTTTGGTTGTAAAAGGGGCAATACAGTCCAGTACAGCAGTGCAAGCAGATATAAAAGAGTTAGTGAAGTCCTCGGTATTCAGGCTCAAGCAAAAATCCAAATTGCTTAAGTCAGAGTTTTTAAAAGCAGCTGCAAAATCAGCAGCGCATGAAGAGTTAACCAAGCGCACACGACGTGTAGAGGATACTCTATTTATCCCAGAGCTGGGGAGCGCTGCTGTAAATAAAACAGGAAAATGGTCCGATATACCACAGTCACGTATCCCTGTGATGCAGACTCTAAGTCCATAAGACAGCACCAGATCCAGTGTGTGACCTTTTTCATGAGTGGGACCACACACGAGTTGTGTTAAGTTAAAAGAGTCAATAAGCGAGGCAAATTCTTTAACCAGTGGACCACTCCGCTGTCATAGCACAGGAGATTTCAAGATGCTACACTTGCAGCAAAAAAATTCCCACACATACATACACATAGAGGTGAAAGCAGCACAGTGTAGCAATGCAGTGGCCTGACTGTAAAACCTCCAATTATACTGTATCCTGCTGCTGGAGATAAAACGAATTCTGTGGTTGCCACGGCGAAGGTCAGCCCTGCTAATGGTAACAGCGTCAGGGCTCTTGGCCAAGGAGTTTAAGAGACATAAATGAGTGACTCACAGTGCAGAGATATTGCTCAAACCACACCTGCTCTATTAGTTAGTACAGCTAGGACAACCACAATGAAATGAGTCAGTCTGAAGTAGAAACGCATAAAGTAATTGTTTTGCACAGCGCGTGTAATGCGTTTCAGTTCACTGTTGGCACAGAAAAGTCTGGCAAAATGTTTTTTTGCTTTAATATTCAATCAATCTGTGTAATTCACAACTATTTTTAGCATTAAAGTGTTATTTTTTAGATTTCTTTGACTGTGAGGTGTATTACCATTAGATTTAAAATCCTAAGGATGCTTAATGAAGTTCCCTCGCATAAGTTAAAAACTGTTTTGTCTCCTTTCTCCGTCCAACAGGTGATGGACCTTGCTTAGGCTCACGACTCCCCAACCAGCCTTACAAATGGATGTCCTACAAAGAGGTTAGTGCCATTCAGGGGACCTCTTATCTCCTCATAACAGCAACAGCTGAGAGGAGAATACAACAGGCTTACCTCTTAAAGAGAAAAGCACCAAAGACTAATGCTACAAAATGCCCCCAGACTGCTGATAAAGCATAATTTAGAGATCTTTTTCTGTCCAAACATCATTTTCTACATCCCACACTTCTGATAAATGTCAAAATTAATCATTACTGTCTTTGTAATGGCATTTGATGAACTACAGTATAAACTGTGCAGACTGGTCTTTCTGTGTAAGTCTGCAGTGAAGTTTGCAGCCTTTGCACCGCATTCTCTGTAGCACCCAGTCTGCCTTACAACCAGATTTGGCAACATTATCAGCGCTACCGAATAACCACAGTCTGCAAACCTTGCTATATATATATATATATATATACACATCATGACTAGGCTTAAAACATTTTCACTGTGTATGTGCTATAGGTCAGTACTACTCTAAGTCAAAGAATAGTTTCAACACTATGACTTACTTCCTGTGACATTAACGGCCATTTTTTGACTGACTGTTTAATGTCTGGATGGCACACTGATCAGATCACTATCCTGCCTGCAAAAGCTTTGCAACCTGCTTTGCAGAGGTGTTGTTGGCTTTGTTACAGCTGCTGAATAAGGACATTGTCCTTCTTAACTTGGTCACTGGAGGCACCGTTTCAATGCACATATAAGTCTGTGTAGCTTGAAAAAAGCGACTGGACTTCTTTAAGTTTCTTGAAGACATTTCACCTCTCATCCGCAAGGCTTCTTCAGTTCTAAAAATACAAGTCTGATTATATTCAGAAGAACTGAAATATGAAATATATTAATGGCAGCTTAATGTGTGATTGGCCACCAATATTAACCACATCAGTTTATTGACTTTTAGGACTTTGTACTGTACTGCAGCTGTTTACAAACATCAACCTTAATGGCTTTTGGATAAAAAAAAGCATTTTTTTATGTATGAAAAATTAAATAACTAAACCCTTTTTTTGCCCACTTTAATATTACAGTAGCAAAGAAGAACATGTCTGGAGTTTTTGGGTTGTGCTTTTTTTTTTTTTTATGCCAGTAAATTTAGATAGTAGATTACGAATTAATTAATCAGCAAAATAATTTCTCTCATAAACAAAAAATTTCCACATTCCTCAATTTACTCCATGTTTATGTAGGCAGTAGAGATATTTTTCCCACAGTCATTCCTGTATATCACTACATTTGATATGTATCAATATCATGTGATATTTGTAAGAGTGGAAGATTTAATCCCTTATGCCATGAGTCAGTGAGGATGACATCATTTACCATAAATAGAAGCTCAATCAGTTGACTAATATATGACTATTGTTATATATTAAGTTCACAGCCTTGGTCACTTAATATATGACAATATATGTGGGGCATGTATGGATGTGCTCCCTGGTGATTGCAGCACTGTTGGCAAGACATGTGGAAATGCTCATTACATGCAGAATTTCCCATCATCCTGTAAAGCAGTTTCACTTTCAAACAACTCTGAGTACAAGAGACAAACTGGAATGCTTTGGAAAGTCACTGAAGTAATGTTGGTAGCTGGAGGGAAATTCTGTTTAATGAGTGATGCCAAAATCCATAAAAGGCAATATGAGCATTATGCCACCATCAGTATTTAGTAGTGACAGCTTGGTGTTTTACAGAAGAAAAGTGGGTGGAAGGTTTGTTTTTGGTTTTGTTTTGTTTTTTTTGTTTTTTTAATTCACTATGATTCCCAGCAAAACAGCCAAGCAAGTCTGGACTTATTCACAGACTCATTGAGAGACTTATGAAGCACAGTGACGTTTTTTTCCAACATGGAAAATAAGGTGCAAGGCCTTTGCTGAAACATGTCTCTACGCGCTTCGAGTGAAGCAGTTTTAATCCTGGATTTCTCCGATGTCTTTCACAATCACGGTAACTCGTAAAATATGATTCATAATTTTGCACAATGGAACATTTCTTCAATTAGTCTTTCCAATAACCTCAGGGTTTTTACTGAAAATAAAAATATATCTATGACTAACACAAGCTTGTCTCTCCCATTTTTCAAAATGTGATCAAAAGTGACCTCTAATAAAGTGCAAAATATACTACCAAAAGCTAATGAAGCCAAATACAGAGCAGTAATACTAAGCTTCTCAAAAAACTTAGTTTTTTTCTATACTTGGGAGATTAGCGCAGCATTTTGTATGGTTTTGATCCACTTGGTCAGTTCTCCCATTTTTTTCCCACTGTGTAGGTGACAGCCCGGGCAGAGCACCTGGGTTCAGGCCTTCTGCACCAGGGATGCCAGCCCAATCCAAACCAGTTCATAGGAGTGTTCGCTCAGAACAGACCCGAGGTGATTGCTGCTCTTTATTTTGATTTTTGTTTTGTCTGTTTCTCGCTGGTCGCAGTTTCTCTGCATCACTGTTTCACACTGAAGCTTGAAATATGCACATAAACCATTTTACAGACACACAGACTTGCATAATAAAACAAATGAATTAAATCTGACCCCTGTTTTGTTTTTTTGTTTTTTTCTGTGTGACTGTAGTGGATAATCTCAGAGCTGGCTTGCTACACTTACTCTATGGTGGTGGTTCCCCTTTATGACACGCTTGGCCAAGATGCTATACGGTTCATTATAAACACTGGTAAGAACACACACATCACACAAAGACAAACTATTCGTATCAATATGAGGTGGAACGCATGCGTGCACACTCACACAGGCACGCAGTGGCATTTAGTCAGTCAGTCTTGTCTGAATTTGCTAAGTTTTAAGTCTGAAATGTACATTTAACAGCTGTAACTCTGTAGGTAAATAACTGAAGTGGCCTTGTGAGACACTGATGTTTTTGCTTAGAGCACAAACAGTGTGTGCCTGGATTTTTAAACAGCAACTCATATCACTGTGAGCTGTGGCGCTTCCCCTCACTGGTGACTGACTGCATCTTTGTCACAGTGATATACAGTGCTACTTCCTGGATTTAAGCTTATGTGTCATTTGCTAATTGTGACAATTAATAAGTCTTTCTGTTGCAAATGAGTGGGTGCCAAGCCATTAACATTAAGAATAACCTTATTAACTTTAAACTGAACTAAATTTGAATTTAATTCCATGTAATGGGAAAAAAAAGGGCTGAACCTACAGTAAGCTGGAAATAGAAAGAAAAGCCAGAACAGTAAAATCATTGTAACAGTAAAATAAATGAATGAGCTGCAGTCGGAGACATTAAATCTTTAAATTGAACATATATATATTCAAGATTTTAAACAGTGCCCCAAATAATAATGATGCTTTGGTCTCTGTAAACCTTTGTAAATTAGAAATATGACCAAAATACGACTGATTTCCAACTCTGCATTTGTTTTTGTTCCTTTTTATCTCTTACTTTGATGATATTCACACAAGGGAGCGTGTGCTCTTGTGTGCTTGTTTCATTTCAGCCGACATCTCCACAGTCATCTGCGACAAAGTGGAGAAGGCTCGGGTGCTTTTGGAGAATGTGGAGCGGAAAGAGACTCCTGGCCTGCGACGAGTCATCCTGATGGACGCCTTTGACTCTGACCTCATGGAGCAAGGGAAAGGCTGCGGCGTCCACGTACAGGCCATGCAAGAAGTGGAGGTAAGACATGTAACGGTCACTAAATCAATGGTTCTCAAAGTGGGTTCCACAAAGGGGTACTCAAATACATTTTCTAAAATTGTACATTAATAGTTAAAAGTGCATATCTACAGATGGGGGCTACTTACACCAACAAAACAAGCGTATGTGGTCCTTTGTTCTGTGGGCCAATAGAAACTCTGATAAGCCTGTGACACATCACAACACATGTATGTCAAGTATTTAAGCCAAGAAGAATACCGGTAGTGCTTATAGTATATATATGTACACTAGCGGAACAAGTCAGAGCCGGGCTGGGGGCGGGGCAAATGACCGGGCCCTTTATACCCAAATAATAAAGCTCATCATAACATCATTTTATAACATACACATGCCCAGAACAGCGGGAATGTGTATGTTATGAAGTGCCACTCATGTTAGCTTAGTCCATAAAAATGCTCCACCTAAGGCCTTTAAGACCGTTTCACACCAGATGCAAAATTCGCAAAAACGCAGCGCGTCCGGTGTGTATATAGGTTACACGACAAGTTCACATCCGAAACATTCGAAATTTCATGTCGTTTTTACGCAACGCATCCGGTGTGAAAGGGCCTTTAGAGTGAAAATAAAGCCAGTCATGCAGTACAACAGCTTATTTAATATTTGACACCTACTACATCACTAAAGTCAGTTGGTCTTGTAAAGTTTTGAGCAACCATGACTCAGTCCTGACTGTGGCAACCTTTAAAACCCCCGTGTAAAACATGAATGATGGGTGATGTATAGTGGGTTGTATACTGTGCACATTGAGCCATGCATATTGCGATATAATCAAGACAGGGCCCTCCTTCTCCACCTCGCCTCGGACGTGACAGAGGTCTGGCTACCTGAAATCTTATTCTCCTCTCCTCTCCCCCATCCGGGCCCCCGCTAGCCCCGGGCCGGGGGCGTGCTGCCCTCCCAGCCCCTCCAGAAGCTCCGCCCCTGTATATGTATATATTATGGGGGGATCCTTGATCCTTGGGAAAAAAATCCCCAAATCTTTTAGAAGCTCTGGTATAAAAGGGTCACTGAAACCAGTGCAAGATATTTTTTAAATGATAGTGCATGTGTACATACAGTATATGAAGCGAGCCTTCACAGAGGCGGGAAGATAATCATGATCGTGATATGAATTGCTCTTCTTTTTGAAATATCTGTTGTAACATGTTCTCCTGCACCATTGTCAGCAGCCATTTCAAGGATTGCTGCTCTTTGGTTTCATCTAAATGCAAAACTGATTTATGCTTTTACACCCACATTTGCATTGGCTGACATACATTACTTACAGAGTAGATTTCATAACCAGTTTCCATCACCTGGTGATGAACCCAAACCCCTGCACTTTGACTGTCAGTAAAACTGCATTTAATTACAGCATGTGCGCTCACGGTAATGGCTGTTATGACGCCATACATTTCTAATCTGATAACGATTAAGAGTCTCAGCTATGCATAAAAAAAGACATGTTATATACAGGCAGTCAAAACAAACTGATGTTTAAATGTAATGAGCACACACTGGGTGATATTTTTATCTGCTCACCTCTTGTTGTGCAGAGTTTAGCAAAATTAGAACTTCATAGGCACAAACTGGAAATCAGGCATGTGTTGTACGACTCTCGTGGGTGTGATATTTGCATTTAAAGTAATTTGACTGCTCTTTTCCTTCTGGTGCCAGTCTTTGTGTCATTACTTCAAACATGAAAAATAGACATGTGAAACTGGTCCTGCATAGCAAAGGTGTCAATCTTAAAGAGCATTTTAACATAAATGCTGTCTTCCTTGCTTTGTTAAAAAAAAAAAAAGAAAAAAAATCAAAGAAAGTATGCAATATATGCAGCACATTAGCTGCAGAAAACTAATACATTCCCTGGCAAGATAAACTGGGAGTCCCATGTATGATAAATTGACTGGTTCTTATAAAGCACTGATTACGCAAAGCACTTTACACAGCACGCCTCATTGACACAAGCAGTTTTTTTCTATGCTTACTGTAAGTGCTTTCTAACCTGTACACGTCAATGACTGCATCAGGGAGCAACTATAGGTTCCATGTGTTGCCCAAGGATACCTTGGCATGCAAAGGGGAGGAGCCAGGCATTGTCTACCTCGACTGGCTACCTCCTGATTAGTAGGTGACCTGCTCTGCCTCCTGAGCTACAGCCTCTCCGAATGTAGATGTTGAATAACATTGTATGCTTGTTTTTGTCCTCCAGCCCATCCGGTTTACCAGGTGCTTGACAGTGATGAACAGGTTGAATGACAGTTTGCTGTTGATAGCTGACCTACAATCACAAACTCAGCAACAAAGCATATACAAATGCACGAGGGTTGGCAAGATTACATTTAACTCACCTGTTACCAGTATGACCCATACTGATCATAATTCCTTCTTTGCAACCATGTAGAACTGCAAACGTTTGGGCTTCTAGCCGATTTATGACAAATGCTGTGGTCATCGGCAGACCTTAAAAGACACATTACGCAACACTATAGGAAATCACACTAAAGCTGTGATATATTAAAGTGATTTATACATGTGGAGTTCACCAGTAATAGTTATTTCCATGTTGTTTCTTTACAGGCTCTGGGCCGAGATCACTACAGAAAACCTATAGTAAGTATGACTACTTCAAAACTCTGCTGTATGCTGAGTGTACTGTACAACAATTTTAGCCACGCTAGTAAAGTTTGTTATTGGGCCAAATGTGTCAAATTCTGATTTTGGTTTTATAAAGCTCAGCAAGCATCACATGCTGAATGTGGAAGCTGTGCTAATTTGCTTTGGCCACACTGGCAGTCTCATGCACGGCCCTGAGGCCTTGGTGAGTGTGCTAAATCTTGCTAAGCTTCATCATTGTGAGCCGATGTTCCTAAATCTGCAAACATTATCACATTTATGCAAAAATGTAACACTCTGCACAATCAATCTCGCTCTGAATTCCCAAAGAAAAAATATTTTATCTGCTAATTTCCCAGGATTCCCCTTTTGAAATCAAAGCAAAATTGGCAGCTCACCAGCAAAGCTGGTTAAAAACCTTTAGTGGACAGGAACTGCTTACACATAGGTCTTTAGGGGGGTCTTTAAGGATTCTGGGGGAAAAAATGTGCCAAACAACAAGAAGTATTTTAAATGAACTTCTGGGTTGATTATTTTAAACCAAACTGAGGCTAACATGGCTGTAGAATGTCTTATTTTGATTCTAAATGAAGTTCATGCCTCTTTTTAGAACAAATATATTATGAACTCCTGTCGAGTGATTTATGTAATAATGGGCCACATTCACTTATAAAGGGCTCACACAATAGCAAAGCAGCTCGTCTTTGCTGATAGCATTTGTGTCTGTATCTTGACAGCTCGTGCAGCTTTTCATCTACCTGGTGTTGACAGGTAAAAATTTGAATACTGACATGCCACCACCAGCCCTCCGGCTACCAGATACTGACCAGTCAAGCTAGTTTTTACCCTTTGTTCAAAATTAGAGACAGACGGTTCAACGGGGGCGCCACCGAGGCAAGCTCTTCCTTCCAGCTTTCTCTCCACTGTCCTGTCAAAAGGCTAAAAAAAAGCTCCCCAAAAAATAGAGACAGCAGTTTAATCTGGATTCAACATACAGAAATCCTTGTTCTGCACTCATGTGTGTTCAGTCAGCTTGCTGCTGAGAAAGATGCAAGAAGGAGAAATTCATCTCATGGCAATATGCATGTCATCTGATTGTGGTTTTTTTGTTTGTTTGTTTTTTTCTTCACAGCCACCATCCCCTGATGACTTGTCTATCGTGTGTTTCACCAGTGGAACCACAGGTAGTAAATGTGTAATATTGTATCATGTGACTATATGTGTGACTTTTGACATTCATGATTTGCAGGTTATGAAAAAACAAAAAATGCATTATTAGGTAAAAAGTTATATAGGACACCCTGCTGTCGCCTGGCACACAAATCACAAGTGTGCACCTTTCAAAATGTCTAAACTAACAAGTATCTTTGGATTTTTAACATAAACTTTCAGAGAATATTGTTTAAACAAAATTATTCAAAGTGTTTAAGTTGTAAAAGCCTTTTTTTTTAAAGAGAAAGGTGTACAGGAGATTAAAAATCTCACCATAATGCAGTATTTCACAACTTTTGTCATGCAATTGTAAATGCTCTACTTTAAAGGGTGTCGTTTACTGTAAACCCAGCTTCTTCACTGCACCACAATGATCTGGCAGTGAGAGAGTTATTAACCCTTTCCCCCAGCCGCCTTCATTACATAAATTTCGTGAGTGAGACCATACTGCAGCCTTTTCAGAAGCAAAAACCAACCGCTTAAACCAAGAGTAGAAGGAAACAAAAACAGGGTCATGTGAGGACCCACTAGTTTGAGACTGCAAGCAATACCAGCTGCAGCTTCCACATTTAGGATCCCTTGAAATTCCTGCCTCCTGCTGGCAATGAGAAGCCCATGCAGCCTCTCCAGCAGAAGATTCGTTTTCCCCACATCACTCTGCATTTCTTGAGAATTCCCTCCCCCAGCTATTGCAACATCTAGTCTGCTCTGAGCCTATGAGATTGCCTACAGCTGTGAGAGTCAGGAAGAGGAACTATCATTGCTTATAACCACCGTTTATGATTGTGAAGAAAGGAATGTAATAGAATTACATTAACAGTGTTTTATAGGAAATGCCAAAAGATGAGAAAAAAGTGAGAAATGTGATGTAATATTACTATACACTTTTATACCATGTAGTTTATTACATATGTATGGTTTGTGCAGACTGAACATGCTAAGGTCCTGTAGTGCAATGCATTATGAAACAACTTGCAGCTCTGTGTAGCCGGGGCCTTTCTGTGTGGAGTTTGCATGTTCTCCCCATGTCTCCTTGGGTTCTGTCAAAAGAAAGCAGCAGATTTCATCAGGCAGTAGCCTATCACATTTCAGTATCGCATATTTTCACAACTGGATTATGTTTACAAGCTAAAAGCACAACACATAAGATCATTTGTTAACACAAATTATTTTTGGCTACCAAGACTTGAAATATGAATAAACCCTGCTGAATCAGGCATATCTTTCCAAATTCTTTTGTCTTCCATTTGATGACTTTGTATCCCTCAGTCAGGTGAGGAAAGTCTGCTCTGCGTGATTTCATTGTGAATTGTTTTCCTTCTTTTTACACAGGAAACCCAAAGGGAGTCATGCTCACCCACGGGAACGTGGTGGCCGACTTCTCAGGATTCCTTAAAGTAACAGATGTGAGTCAGAAGTGAGACTTATTAGTTTAGGTGCAACGTGTGCATTTTACTTTCCATACAAATTCTCAAATGTCATTAAGTATCTCTGTTGCAGTATCATCTTAACTCATCTGACTGTGTCTCCTGTGTGTCCTGCAGAAAGTAATTTTTCCCAACCAAGACGATTGCCTCATTTCCTTCCTGCCACTGGCTCACATGTTTGAGAGACTTATTGAGGTAAATGTGCTGAACTGTTATCTGTAATCACAGGAATGGGGTAGTAATGAGTTTGAGCATGTTGGCAGGAGAGGAAGAAGAAGCTTCCTGTAATCTTCCTGAAGGTGGGCGTTAATATGTGTAGGAGGAGAAGAAAAAGGGGGGAGAGAAACCACCCTCACATTTTCTTTCATAAGTCATGCTTTCAGTCTTTGTAAATAAATGTTATTCCTGTATTTTACAGCAAGTGGTGACATGTTGCGTCCTTTCCTACACACACGCAGACACACATACACTCACATTAGTAAAAGGTTAGCTAATCAGGGATGCACCAATTTACAGGAATAGCACAGTTTACCTGCACTTGGTCACTCATTATGGTTCTCCTTTTTCTTATAATCTATCAGACTTTAAGTGAAAGCTGGCATATTTAGTAGAATTTATTCTGCTGCAGCCTAAAAGCTGAGTTTTTCTGGAATGTTTGGACTGGCAAGCGCTGCTGGGTATTGCAGTATATTTTACAAAGAGTCTACTGTCCACCTGCGTGAAAAACGTCCAGTTTCATTTTCATTTTTAGTCTCGTTTGCATTTAGTCAGCTTCCGAGAAGTCCCAGCCATCCTTGTCCCAGGAATATTTTCCCTGTCTGGAGGTTTGATTTTCATGGGCAATACTCCCAAAAGAAACCCACTTATTTCTTGGAGAGTTTCCAGCCCAGAAATGAGGAGGGTTTTTTTTTTTAATCATTACCAGCTGCTGGTTTACAGTTTAACAAAGCTGATTGCATACATGTAAGTGTTTTGGTGTGGAATCTTCGCTTACTTGTAGCTCTGTATTTTCATGTATTTATTTTTTTTGTCTATTATGGGATCGCTTTCATTTATATACCAGATTTTATTATTGAAGCCTTAACTAAATGCTGACAACAAGGAAAGTAGTGACAGTCTCGGCTTCACTGAGACAAACTGGCAGTAAAGTGGCTGTCTACCAAGAAGCTCTGAGTGTGTGTGTTTTTGCTGCTTCTCATTATCAACTTAAGATTCATCTTAAAGCCTAAAACCAAACATTAAATGGCTGTACAGTGAAACTTTAGCTGGGGGATGAATGTGTACTCATGTTGATGTGCTTGCCTTACACGGTTAGCTTGTATTAGGTAGAACCAGTCTGGTAAGTTGTGTTGTCTGCAGCATGTTTGTAGACAGCGTGAGACTCAGACACAGGAAACCACCTAATCTTCCCAGAAAGCAGTGCATCAGATCACACAACACAGTCAAGTTCAGCAGCCTCAGACAAACACAAACACCCAACTCTATATCTGATGCTGGTGTAGTCTCAGCCAAAGAGAAAACAGAAGGTGGTCCCTGTGTTTTGCATGCCCTTAGATGGCTTCAGAAGCCACATGTGATGCCCTTTTTTTTTTTTTCTTCAATTCAACAACAGAAGGAGGCGCACCGAGTTTGTGGAAGTGTCTCAATCTGCAGATGCTCTAGAAAAGGAGCTTGCGGTGGTGTGTGCGCGTGAGAAAAAAAATATTGTGACAGTCAAGTGATCTGAGCGTTCAGTAATTCTCTTTAAAATATCTTGTGTATTTCTATCCCGTGTTGTGCTAGAATCCAAAACAGTTTCCAAGATACACAACTGCACACCAGTTGTTTAACTTGTTGAATCTGAACTGTTAAACCATTTTCTGTGAAACCACTCAGATGCATCAGTCAGATTGTTCACTGACAGCTAGTGACTCATTAGTTCTTTCTCTGCTGCTAGCTATAATTATTTACACATGAGAGCCAACACAAAGGAGTCATACCTCCATTAATACAGATCCTATTGTTGCACATCAATAAAATGATCCCAGGTTATTTAAAGCCACAAAACATGGTTGTCCACCACTTTGCTGTAATTTTTTGTAGTTGCTGGAAACATGACATCACAGCTTCACTCTGTTTCAGAGGGAAATATAGCACTCTTGAGCAGACAAGAAAAAAATAACCTGCAAGTTGAGAAGTTCCTCTTTTTGTTAAATGACATGAGAATTGCAACTGTGGGAAAGACAACCCAGACCCTTCCGGCAAGGATGATGACTGATACAGCCAGTATTTCACATGAATGCCCATCAAGTACCAGTATTGTTATCAGAATTTACCCATTAGTGCATCTATTATCATCTGTATTATAGTTAGTAGGGTGATATATAATAATATTGCAACTTAGCACTCAGTTTCACCGGATCATATGCAGAATTATAGAAATAAAGCTGTTTTTTTTCCCTCATGAATGCTTTATTCAACTACACAATATAACTATAAACATCATGACTTTATTTTTAATATTTCATGTCTGAAATATCCACTTACAGTACTGAGTTTTTTGTCTGCAAAGACATTAATGTTCATAACTCACTTTTTGTGTTATGTGTGTCTGCAGTCCGTGGTGTACTGTCATGGAGGACGGATCGGGTTCTACCAGGGCGACATCCGTCTCCTCCCAGATGACATGAAGGCCCTGCGGCCGACCATTTTCCCTGTGGTGCCTCGACTGCTCAACCGTATGTATGACAAGGTGAGATGAACAGATACAGAGAGAGATTTTTAAAGATGCTGTTGTTTGTTAAGCTTGGTCATTCCACTTAATTAAAGATAATGAAGTTTAGTCCAGTTCGGGAAAACTCCTAATTTGACTAAAAGAAATTTACAGTTTAAAAACTAAATATAAATGTAGTTTCCACTATTTCAAGTCGGGTCAACTTTTAAACCTCTAAATTTCAAGGACAGGTGTTAGGGAGAGTAATGCGAGTAGAGTAGAAGCCAACGCATACGTTGGCGTTTCTTTCTCCCAAATGATTCTATTTGTTTAAATAAATATCTGCACGTGTTTTCAACAGCTGCAGCAGCTGAGACGGGGCTGTCTCCAACTACAAAAAGTCTATTTTGTCTTTGTTTCTTTTGCAGATTTTCAGCCAGGCAAACACCCCGCTGAAGCGTTGGCTGCTCAACTTCGCTGCCAAGAGAAAAGGTGCTGAAGTCAGCAGCGGGATCATTCGCAGTGACAGCATCTGGGACAAAATCTTCTTTAGTAAGATTCAGGTAAATAGTGGTTCCTGCCCCTCGACACTGCCCTGCTATGAGCTGTCTCAATAGCAGTTAATTAATTAATTAATTAATCAATATTGAGGTCAAAGCCAAGCATACATATAATATGTTCCCGTGTATGTTTAAGAGAAAATTCCTGTCCTTCGGGTTCATTAGAAAAATCTAGGTTACACAAGCAGGTTAATAGGACATGTAGCAATAAGTGTCTGTGTTTACACTGAGTAGTGCTTCACTGTTGCATTAAGCCTCTTGGTATTTATGTTAGTTATATAACTGCCCTTGAATATTAACTATTTACTTACAGAATTAAACATTCTTGGTTAAGATATAAAAAAAGACAAAAAAAAACTTATTTTTATATTTTATAACATATTTTAATCTAATCTGCTTCTTCGGGACTGTGTTGATGTGTTGTGTTTACGTTTGGCCATGCATTTCTAGTCATTAGTACTGTGTACAAATTAAAGCATGTTTAATCCCAGGTTAGAGAGGTTAGTGGGAAACACTCCTGTTAATTTAAAAGTGAGAAGTCCAGCGTGGTCTGTGTCCTGCTGTGTGGTATATGTGACAAAGGATAACCTTGTACAAAGTCCCAACTTTGTTCTCCTCACATTCTTTGTAGGTCATGCGTGAAGGTCGAGTGCGACTACATCCTGGCGGGTTCCATGAAGCTTTGTGTTTTGTTTTATTTTTCCGACAGAAAATAATGACTCCTCTGCATTTATAATGTCTCTCTGCAGGCTAGCTTGGGAGGAAGGCTGAGGATGATTATAACAGGAGCCGCTCCTACCTCACCCACTGTCCTGGGATTTCTCAGAGCAGCTCTAGGATGCCAGGTCAGGCCCATTCAGTGTGTCCTTATTTCTGGTGTAACAAACCACTTTGATATTCAACGTTACATGTGTCTGTGTTTAGGTGTATGAGGCATATGGCCAGACAGAGTGCACAGCCGGCTGCACCTTCACCACACCTGGAGACTGGACCCCAGGTGAGTTTCAGTGATTGTGCACATGCGTAGAAAAGATAAACGGATCCTTATCTCTCTTTAAAGTGCTGAACTTGTATACGTGACTACAGACTCAGTTCAAAGGTCTTAAATTGCTGAGACTGTGTAATGATTTTAAGGAATGACAGACTTCCATACCTGAATAGGCCTAAACTCAATGTGAAGTTCATTTCATATTGTGCACCCTAATTACCTATTTAATTGTGTGAGTGAGCACACAGTTTCGAGCTGACATAATGGCACAGATCCTCAAGGGATCTCTGTCCTGCAGTCAGGTGGAAAAAGGCTGAGAAAGGAAAGTGTAAGGACAGGCCTGGAAGTATGAGCAAGACAGGGAGGAAAAAGCTGCTAGATCATACTGTAAGAGTCACACGGCCTGTTTAGGTGATTTCCAACATCAACGAGCTCATATAAAAGACCAGTGGCTGCGATAAGGGCTTGTTTTTACTTCTGGGTGGGTGCGTTAAGGGTGTATTATTTTTAACACCCTGGCATTGAAGGTATTTTCCAAGTAACCTCTACACATTTATATATACTTGCAGCTCCTTCAATATACCGAGGATGTTTCTCTGACAGGTAGATATAGTTCAAGCAGAACAGTCAAAAGCAGTCAGAATCTGTTCATAACTAATATAGAAACAATATGCATTGCACCCTTTCAACAATGCAACACTAACAGGAAACAAAGTCCGTACAAAGAACAAAAGCGACAATAGAAGGGGGGGGGGAAGCGCGTACGCGTGTGTGTGTGTGTGGGGGGGGGGGTGTCAGCACGAAATGAAGAATAATAAAGAAAAAATGTTATAACTGACAGATATTAAAACAATGTGCAAAATCTGCTAAAAAGAATTAAACTAAACTGACAGTGTTTTTATAACTAATGAACTGAACATTACAGTTATATATTATTAATATGTGTAAAACTAATGAGTTTAAAACCTTCATTTTGAAAAATAAAAGCTTTATTATTTGTTATTTTTATTATTTTTATTTTATATGACTTAATTTTTGAGCAGTGCAGCACAAACACACTGCACACTGCATTGTGTATGTGTACAGACAAATGTACTATAAGCTGTGTGCCTCAACTTCTTGTGAGGCAGTGTTCAGTAATCAAAATACAGTCACGCAGCGCCCCCTGCTGCTCACTTCTGATATCTCACAGGATATCGCTACTTGTATACCAAATGATGATGACTGGTTTTCTTTTAGATTTCATTAGTCAGTAAAATTATTATTAAACTATTTTTACTTCTCACATAAAAGCATTTATATGACAACTGTGTTAACTTGCTTAAGTTTTACCATTTATTCAATTCACAGTCCTCCTTTGTGTCCACCAGTGGGAAGAAAGCCAAAGAACTTGTATCAAATGTGGGGAAAAAAAGGAAATTGAGTTGCTGTGTTTATGATAGATTTTCATGTACCTACCAATAGGGCACGTTGGGGCTCCGCTGCCATGCAACCTCATTAAACTGGTGGATGTACCTGAGAAGAACTACTTTGCCTCAAAGGGGGAGGGCGAGGTAAGCAAAGTGATTTCAATAGAAACATACCTGCATATGTAAGGATGTCTGTAGTAGGTGTGTTTTCACTATATGTCAGAGAATGACTTTCATAGCTTTGACTTTGATCCTTTTTGACGCTTCCAATCTGTCAACCAGGTTTGTGTAAAGGGGCCAAACGTGTTTAAGGGCTACCTCAAAGACCCAGAGAGAACAGCAGAGACACTGGATGCCGACGGCTGGCTGCACACGGGAGATATCGGCAAATGGTTGCCTGTGCGTACACACAGCTTACAGCCAGCTTATGCTTTTAATAATGCATTGTTTACATGAGGACTTTTCATGATATTTTCTTTGAGCTTACATTTTTGCTGTTCTGCAGAACGGCACGCTGAAGATCATTGACAGGAAAAAGCACATTTTCAAGCTGGCACAGGGTGAGTACATCTCCCCTGAGAAGATTGAGAACATCTACATTAGGAGCGAACCTGTGGCACAGCTTTATGTTCATGGAGATAGCCTGCAGGTAAGAACACTTACTCAGTCATACATGTCTCAAGGAGTGTAATGTGGAGTAGGCTTCCTGCTCAAACTTAAGCTTTCCAAAGGCCCGACAGTAATCTTTGGCTCCTAAGAGCCTGCAAGTATATTTGGGTGTTGTGTTACTGGGTGTTGATTTTTTAGTTTGGATTAGTATCCAATGCACTCTCCTTTTTTCAGTCCTGTTTGGTAGGAATAGTGGTTCCTGACCCTGAAACCATGCCTGAATGGGCCAAGAAGAAAGGTATCCTGGGCACCTACAAGGATCTATGTAAAAACACTGTAGGTGACACATGGCTGTAACACTTAGCCTCTAATTAACGTTATTATTGAAACCTACTGGAAGCAATTCAGAAATTTACCCAAGATCGCCCTCTTCTTTGGTCAACAGGAGTTAAAGAAAGTAATCCTTGAAGATTTAGTGCGTCTGGGAAAAGCCAGCGGCCTCCACTCTTTCGAGCAGGTAAGTAGGAACTTTTGTGTTTGGTCTTCACTATTTTGTAAGTTTTGTTTTTTTTCTTGCTGCCTTAAGATATGAAAGATAACCTTCTACAGTATCTCCATAAACAGAGTGTGCCACAGTATATCAAGTAAGAGCTGTTTGATTGTGTTTTAATGTCTATGAATAACCCAGTTATTCACAAATCCCTCCAAACAAGCTCAGTAAAAATACAGTACAATCTTTATACTGCAGTAGTTCATTTTAGTCCAAAAAAGAATTGAGCTTTTGCAAATTTAATTTTTTATTAATTGTGTCAAAGGAAATTAAACTAATATAAATCAAACAAAAAGGCTGTTAAGATAAATTCTTGTTTCCTTTGATAAGCTATACTTTATACTATGAGGTGTTGCTGGTCTTTTGCTAAGACTTGTGTTTTCTATAATAATATTGCCCAAATTTACACTAACAATGCCCTTGTAGCTATTATTACATAAACTTCTTCATCTCATTCACCATCTTTTGTTCTTGTATCCTTCTAAAGGTGAAGAATATCTACATTCACAATGAGATGTTCTCCATTGACAACGGCCTCCTGACTCCAACGCTAAAGGCGAAAAGACCGGAGCTGAAGGAATTTTTTAAGGCGAAGATTGACGAGCTCTACAACAGCATCTCCATGTGAAGGTCGGCGGACCTCAGTTTTCTTAAAGCGACCCAACGCCAAGAGATGCTTTGTCCAGTGACCTGCAGTGAGACAAAGATGTGTCACCTGACGCTTAACGTGCTTTCAGAAAGCAAACCAAAACTGGCCCAAGAAGATTAAAAATGCCTAGATAAAAACAAATTAAGGAAAGAAATAAAGCGAAATACAGTGCACATTGTCATATGTATTTCCTTTGCATTCACTGTTTCATAATTAAATTAAAACATACTTTACATAGGTATTTATTTCATTTTTAGTCTGTAGCAACCAAGTTGTTGTCCATGTGGCATGAATTTCCATATCGCATTCAAAACAGACAAACAAAAACCATTTCAGGGTTGTCCAGCAGGGGGCAGCAAAGAGTTACAAATAATAAGTGTAAGTCATTTGTATTGGATTTTATAAGGGGCTGCAAGAAGCTTATTAGAGATGGAGACACATCATCAATGCCAAATTGTTTTCAATCCTCCAATCACAGGGGTGAATGACTCAGTCATTTTGGGGGTGGGGTTGACTTTATCATAGCTAAGATGATTTGTGGGGAGATTACTACTCACTGTAAATTCAGTTACATACATCAGCTTGGCACAATTCACATGCTGTACTGACAGGAGTCTGTATTAGTACATTACTAATACAAATATAAACTGATTTTTTTTTTTTTTTTTTGTGTAATGAAGAGCCCAGTGTGTCTGTCAGTCAGTTTGACATATGCCCATTAATTTTAATGTGAGATGGAAAAATCATGTCACCGAAAAACGTTCCCTTAAGTTTTTCACGAGTTTAGTTTTTAACATTTGTTTCTCACTTTATGGACATGCTCATTGTATTTAAAAAAAAATTTAATAATGTACAAGAAACAGCGTGTGCTGTGTAATCCATTTTTGGGGGTTTTTTTTTGTTTGTTTTAATTTAGGCATTGAAAATCTTCTGCACATTGCTACCTGCTATTCACCCAAAACAAATACGCCCGCTCCCCAGCATCAGAAATTCAGCAGCACGTGAACACTGAGCACTTCACTTCCATTTCCTCTCAAGCTCTTCTTTCCTCTGCCTCTTTAAACGTACCATCCAAACACAACCCATCTGTTTTACAAGAGTAACACAGTCATACGACAGCAAGTGTGATGTCTTAGTGTATAGTGTAGCTCCAGGAGATGTCAAAATGTATAATAATGCTGACACCTTGTAGGATTGTAATGGATTTTATCCCCAATGGAAAATAGTAGAGTTTCATTCAATGAAAAATCTGCCTACATCGGCACTAGTAGGGAGGCCAATAGATCACCCCAAACTGACACAAGCATTAAAGCTAGGTGTAACCCAAGTATGGTGCAATTAGACAAAGTAACACCCTTCTGTTTGAAGGCGGATTTACGATAATAAGGTTAAGAGAGTAGCAGCTTCTGCCTTTCAAATCATCGCTGTCCATCATTGTAGAGCATCTCAGTGTCTGAGCCACACCCAAATTACACTTTGTCATGTATTTGCTCACTCATTCATTAAGTCATTTCTACATGGATGCAGTCAGAAGCTTAGCATGCATGCTCCTTGTTTATGTAATCGACTGGCGCACTGTAACGGTCATCAAGGTTCAGACTTCTTTTTCACTCATCTTTGCACAAAAAAGAATGTCAGGTAAAAGAGAACAAAATATCTAATGCAACACCAGGGCTCGGGGCAATGCATGCAATTTGCCCTGAAATGCTGGGACCATTGGCGTTTGATGAGAAAAAAGACAAGCATTTCTCTGTGGCCATTAATAGCCAGTTGTATGCAGCTGCTGACAGCCACAGTTGCAAGTACAGAAGAGCCAATGATGAATTCTGCTAGAACAAACATCAACCTTTAAACAAAGGATACCATGTTTTTTTTAAAAAAAAAAGGTTTACACGTAGGAGTAATGTATATGCTTTTTAAGTTGATTACCGTCCCAAAGCATAAACAATGCGGATGTACATAAATGAAGACAGCTAGATGTAAGCATATTTATTAAATCAATGGTTTGAATGGATTTTTTTTCTCTCTTTTTGCGTGTAGTGAGATGAACTGTACTTATTTATTTATCTATTCTGCTGTAAAATGGAATAAGCACCATATCCTTGTAATGACCGAGTGCAGCAATTGGGATGAGGGAGGATGGGGAACAGGACAAGGGCAGTGAAATAAAAGATATTCTGGAATGATTTTCAACTAGTGTCTCATTCCTTTTTTAATTGTGTTGACTGTTAATGTGCATAGTCATTTTGAAAGCTGCTGTCACGATGGTGGCATGAAAAAGAATTTGGACTGTTCTCCAGATTAGCAGTGGTAAGACATACTCATAATGTTTACTTGAGTTACAGTACCAACCATGCACTGCTTACATTATACCTATACATATATTTTTATGTTTTAAATTATGACATTAGTGCCTCCAGACTGAGAGTTACAGAAAATATCCAGTGAGCAGCACTTCTCTTGATGAAAAGTCCATGTTGATGTCAGAGGAGAATGGCAGACTGTGTCAAGCTGATAGGAAGACGACAGTAACTCAAATAACCACTTGCTATAACCAAGATATGCATAAGAGCATCTCTGAATGCGCAGCACACCAAACCTTGATGCAGATGAGCTACAGCAGCAGAAGACCCCACTGGGTGCCATTCCTGTCAGCTAAGAACAGGACGCTGTTCAGCAAAACCTGGACAGAAGAAGACTGGAAAAACATTGCCTGGCCTGAGTCTTGATTTATGCTGCAACATTTGAATGGTAGGGACAGAATTTGGCACAAACAACATGAAAGTATGGATCCATTTTTTTCCCTTGTATTTAATGGTTCAGGCTGCTGCTGGTGTAATGGTATGGGGTATATTTTCTTGGCATTTTCTTGGTGGTAGAACCACCTCAGCATCATTTAAATGTCACAGCCTACATTATTGCTGATCATATCCATCCCTTTCTGACCACAGTGTATCCATCTTCTGATGGCTGTTTGCAGCAACACGCTATTTCATAAAGGTTTCACAGAGCTGAAAATACCTTCTCTGTACTCAAATACTTTCCAGCATCTTGCTGAAACTATGCCATAAAGAATTAATGCAGTTCTTAAGACAAAAGGGGGATACTAATGAACTGTACCTTATAAAGTGTCCTGTTGTTATCGATCTACCTATCGAGAGTAAGTTATCTTAGTCTTCTTTAAAACGGACATCTGTCAAAGTTGGCAAGCAGGAAGGGCGACGTAAGGCCCTATCGCAGCTTTCGATACTTTCAAAATAAAATACAAAAAAATATATAGGGTAAACTTCGTCATTAGCAGCTGATCACGGATTCTGCAGGTGTGCTTGGTTGCTAAGTGCCGCACAGAAAGGGGACAGGGGACGATGAAGTCTGACGAGTCTAACGCATTGTAGGGTTGGATTAAAGTTATTCTGTCCCAGTTGCATTTTTACCGGTAAATGATCAGATAAAGCAATTTCATAGCGTAGTAGTTCACCGAGGGGCAAGTGATTTGATCGTAAAATCAGTTTCGTTGGAAATGGATCAATACAAGCGCAGCATCGGACTCCGCTCTGACAGTGGATCATCTAACAAACGAGATACACCCGTGAAACCAGCGCTGGGCAGACGACACAGTAAGAAAACCGTGTAATACATATTTCATCGCAGCCTACATTCAAAAATTGAACATCAAGTAGTTTATTTCAGGTTTTAACTGCTTTTCTAAGTCAGTTTACTTTAAACCTTTTTCAGTGCAAACCATACCTAAGAGGATATATCTGATTGTACACTTTATCAACGTGCAAATGCAGGTAAAGCCATTAGCTGCATCTTGTTCTCTGCATCCCTGCCTCTAACCTTTCAGAGCATAGGAGACTTCTGCTCTGCAAACGTTATGAAGCTTTTCCAGAAGAACCTGAGGAGGAGGTCATGAATGACTCCACTGTCAAACCAAAGAGCCCAGTGTCTGTAAGTGGGATATTAATAATATCATATTATTATGGTTAACAGTCACAGGTTCACTAGTTCATAACTGAAACCTCAGCATGCAAATGGGTGACAGGCCAAACCCTGAAGAGATCTGTGTAGAGGAAAACAAGTGAATGCTGATGTTTCATCAGCAGTGCACTGCATTTTAGAATTAGGAAATTGACATAAAGTCATACTCTGTAATACTGAGATGGCGAGTTCATCTTTGTATCAAGATGACAAGAGAGAAAGATCTAAGTGACTCTGATCACCTTTTCTGGGATTAAAGCCACTCCTTGAGCACTCTTTCTGACTGAAACCACAAAGAGTCCAAGACTGGCTAGAATATACAGTTACCAGTCAAACGTTTGGACCAGGGTTATTATAGTTAACGAAAACGAACGAAATAACGAAAACTGAAATTGAAAACACATTGTCGTTAACTGAAATAAATAAAAACTATAATTAAAAGGAAAAAACGATAACTAACTAAAACTGAATTGTGAGTTTATAAAACTAACTAAAACTAACTGAAATTATCGATAAACTAACTTTCATTTACTTTTTTTGTTGTTTTTTTTAAGCCTTGTGGATTGATATGAAATCATTGTTTCCGCTCTCCGAGTTTAAGCTGGGAGCGCCATCGGACAACTGTGTGAGTGTGTGCGCATGTGCGTGCGCTCACCGCGCTGGTCCGCAAAGTAATGGCTGCGGTCTGCCGAGAAAGCGGCAGAGTCCTGTATGGAGGTTCTTTGAGTACAAGAGCACAGATAGAATCGAAAGTCTTGTTGTGGATGATGAAAAATGTGCGGAACATTTCTCAGTCAGGAAAAACCAGCAACATCAGAGTCCACCTGAGAAGCGCACAGCGGCTACAGAAACCGCTCTGATCCTACCAGGTAACCTGGCCTGCGCCTCTGAGAAACGGGACTACTTGTCGGGTCCATGCAGCCCAGAAAGTTGTGACTAAACTGTTTAGTCCTTGTGCGTTTCCGGCTACTTTATCAGTGAGAGAATAACAATCAGGAATAATAATCAAAGCATCAATATAAGGACTCACAACTGTCAGCAAATTCCTGGTAGGAGACTGCTGAAACTATCAGGATGGACGTGAAGGAATGAAGAAAGTGAAAAAAAACAGGGACAAATATGTTTGCAGCCAAAAAACTGAGCACAAAGAGCGAGGACCAAAAAAGAAGTCCCAGCCTGCGCTGCATATAAAACACCTGCACACGACCACAAGGTAATTAACACACACAATCCAGCTACACAAACATAAATGTGGACATAAGGTCGGCAACATCCGTAGGTTATGTACAGAGGCCCTGCAAGTTTAATTAGCGAGCATCTAACCAAGCTAGCTCCAAAACAGAAGGTGGTGAGAAAATCAGGATGCAGCTGGATTTGAGCTTTGACTCCTTCAAAGAGTTTGTTTTTGTCAAACACCACATGTAGGTGTTGTTACTCTACTACACTGATGCTGAACTTTATTGTGGAGTTTATTGTAGAATTTATTGAGTTTGGGAATTCATGTTTTTCTTTGTTTCTCCCTGTTGATGTTCATGTGTGTCATTAATATTACACACATTTAGCATGTCTTGTGAACAGCTGGTTGTTGAATATATTTCTTTAAACGGTATCTTTTGTCAAGTTTTCATTACACAATAGTCACTTTTACGCCTTGAATCTTGCACCTGACAAAGTATGAAAATACTAAAACTAATACTGAAACTAACTGAAACTAACTAAAACTAAGCATGAAACCAAAAATAAAAACTAATAAAAATGAGAAAAACCACTCTGAAAACTAATTAAAACTAACTGAATTAAAGAAAAAAAGTAAAAACTAACTAAAACTAAACTATAATGTAAAATCCAAAACTATTATAACCCTGGTTTGGACGCTCTCCCATTCATATGAACGGATGAGCGTGTCCAAACTTTTGACTGGTACTGTACATAGGAACACAGTGACATGTGCATTTAGATTTATAGGAAAAAATATCAGCACATCCGGTCATGATGGTTAGTAGATTATGTAAGGAATGACCAAAGAGCATTTATTCGTTAGATGATGGATGTAATCAGATTCCATCAGCAAAAACAGTAATACAGCAGCTACGTAGAAAGTGTCAGGGCTGCAGAGCGTAAAACATTTTTAAAAAAGGCCAAAACAATGATCTACATACAGTAGATGTGGAAAAGAAATATATGGTTAGATGAATTATCCTCCATCATGTTCTCAGCAAATGTGCTAACAGTACAGGCCTGAACCATTTATTGCTTCAATGAAGTGGCTCCGTTGTGCTTACGGTCAGGTGGGTTAATTTTTCTGCCATGGTGATGACACTTATCCTGTGATAAAACATTTATATTCAGACTGTACTGGTCTATTTCTGGAAAACACCACTCCCCGTCCACAGAGCACCTGAGGGTCACTGAATGTTTTAATGGTATAAAAAAGACTGGGATCATATCCTGTAAACTGTAGTTACCAGATTCCACCCAGTGAACACCTGTTGGAGATTCTGGGCCAATGTGATGGACAGTACCTTTCACCACAATGGAGTATATTTTGGAATAATGGCGTTTTCAGCCACTGCAGTAGAGACTGATTATGTTATCTGGACATGTATTTCAAACAGCTGCGGGTTATTTCTGGAATGCTACAGTTTCTTTGCTCACTTTTCTATGCTTTTCCTTTTCACACAGGTCAGCACAGTCCACTCCAAATCTCCATTTAGCTTAAGGAAGGCTACATTTACTGAAACTCCCAGACACAAAGCAACCTTGCCCGCCACACGGGCCAATAAAAACTCCAGCCACCGAGTGTTACAAGCAGGTCACCCAGTCGTTCAGGTGGCGCCCATCCTAAAGGCTCATGAAGGTGGTGAAATAACCAGTAAAGAAGAAGAGCAAAGCATGGCAGTGACTCTGGGAAGTATTACATTATCTAGCACATCTTTTAGCTCTGATGAAACAGAGGATGAGAACTCCTTGGTCTCCACAACTCCTAGTAGTCTTCCTTCCCCAGAGATCTTCAGAACAGAAAACCACGGTGTGTATGCACACATTTGCACATGTATATTTTTTGGAAATCCGCAGGCATACACGGTGCAGCTTCAGTGTCATTGTTTCTGACGTTTTTGTCTTGGCAGTGGAAACTTTCAATTTTCCTATTGAGGAAGACCTGTTGGATCTCCATATTCATATAAAAAACTCCACCTTGTTGGATGTCAGCCATGCTGAGAGCATACATGTGCATCATCCCCCCAACCTTTCTACTATCCTAGGTAACTTTGTGAGAAAATCTCAGGCACACTTACATTTTCTCAATGTTTAAATGGAATGAATTTCTCTTAATTGAACACAAGTGCTAAGACAATGACTTTGGGATGTGTATTTTGCAGGATCCCCTGACTCCATTTGATTAAAAATTCAAATGTTTCTGTTTTAGAAGTAACAATGATATTGGTTGTCATGCAAATGTTTAAAAAGACAGAGCTTTTTTTAACAGCATATTTTCATCTTCCAACAGAGGATGAGTATGATTTCATTAGATACCCAAATGCTAATATGTATCCAAAACCATATACAGCTGTCTGATAAGTACCAAACTTCTGTGTACAGATGCCTCCACAATTCTTGCTGAAAACACCTGTGAGATCAGGTAAGTCTGTCAGTTGAATTTCTAGGTGATTAGTACTTGTGGTCCACACAACTCAGCTGGCTTATTCAGTGTCATTTCTCAATAAAGCAACAACAAAGAACCTGGACCCGATGTCAAACCACAAACTGTCTCATTTAAATCAGGTAAAGATTCTCATGCATATCTTCATTAAACAGTAATACAGTGTATGCCTATTACTGCAAACTACACTTATGTCCACTTTATTAGGTACACTTGTTCAGCAGCTCATTAAAGCAAATATCCAATCAGCCAGTCACAAAGCAGCAACTCACTGCATTTAGGCATGTAGAAATGGTCGAAACTGCTGATCTGTTTGGATTTTCCCAGACTCTAGCGTTTACAGAGAATGGTTTGAAAAAGAGGAAACATCCAGTGAGTGACAGTTCTGAGTGAAAATGCCTTGTTGATGCCAGAGGAGACTGCTTTGACTGGATAGAAAGGCAATAGTGACTCAAATAACCACTGTTACAATCAAGGTATGCAGAAGAGCATCTCTGAATGCAGAGCACATTGAACCACAAAGCAGAAGACCACACCAGGTCAGCTAAGAACAGGAAACTGAGGCCAGTATTTGCGGGGCTCACCAAAATTGAATAATAGAACATTGGAACCATTGCAATATTCAGAGACTAGGATTGGAATTTACTGTAAACAAAGTGAAGGCATGGGTCCAGCCTGGTTTGTATCAATAAGTCAGGCTGGCAGTGTTGGTGACGTAATGTGAGTGGGGTATTTTCTTTGATGTCCATCCCTTTATGACCACGGTGTACCCATCTTTTGATGGCTGCTTCCAGCAGGATAACATGTCATGTAACAAAGCTCAAGTTATATCAGACTGGTTTCTTAAACAATGAATTGACTGTAGTCAAATGGCCTCCACAGTCACTGGCTCTCAATGCAATAGAGCACCTTTGGAATGTGGTGAAATCTGAGATACACATCATCTGACAAATCTGCAGCAACTGTGTGATACTGCCACCTCAATATGGACTAAAATCTCTGAGGAATGTTTCCAGCACCTTATTTGATCTATGCCATGAAGAATTAAGGCAGTTCTTAAGGCAAAAGGGGTCCAGCACAGTACTAGCAAGGTGTACCTAATGAAATTGCCAATGAGTGCATATATTTCATAGATATTTTTAGCATCTACTCCACAAAAATATTTATACACTGAGTGTATAATTATTACTAATTTTGTGTTTTCTATCCGAAATCTGCAGACAAAGCCTTCAGAAGGAAAACGCCACCAAAAGTAAGCAGTCACCTGCTTCTCTATTTACATCTTTTCTTTTTTTTTTTTTTTTTTTAACATCTTTTCTCAGATATGATGCAGACCAGGGCTCTTCAACTGCAGGCCTCGAGAGCCCCTGTCCTGCAGGTTTTAGATGTGTCCCTGATCCAACACACCTGAATCAAATGGCTCAATTACTTCCTCAGTACGCAGTCAAGTTCTCCAGAGTCCTGCTAATGACTTCTATATTTGACTCAGGTGTGCTGAAGCAGAGACACATCTAAAACCTGCAGGACAGGGGCTCTCGAGGCCTGGAGTTGAAGAGCCCTGATGTAGACCATTTGTTGTTTTGTTAGACTCACAAGAAAGAGGGATTATGGTCATGATCAATATCATTTTACTCCACAGCCCAGCAACAGAAGGCCTATTTTGCATAAGAAGAAGGTTTCATTCAAAAGCCCTGTAATTGCTGAGATTTTTAATGGAAAACACACCCCAGCCTCCAAATTAACCACTCACAATCCCAGTGAGCCATTTCAAATGTCCCACCTACCTGAGGAGGGGAAGCGTGATGTAGAGGCATCCCCGCTGGGTGAGAGCAGCTCTAAAGAGGAAACATTACCTCTGACCGTGAATCTAAAAAGGCCTGTAAAAACTGGCCTGGAGAAGGCCAAGTTCTTTGACTTTGCCACTGACAAGGAGAGGGACACTTTCTTTCAGGTTATGAGAGAAAGATGTGTGAAACTCAATAGTGTTACTTTTTTTCCTTTCACAGCTGCTTAGCTCACTGAACCATCTTTCCTGCCACATTCGAACCTACAGTATTCATGTATAAAAATGTGGGTTTGTTCCATAATCTGGATCAAATTAGTCTAATGTCCTGTATAAAAGTTGTCCGTGTGTACTTAAAAGAAGGAGACAAGAATCAATGCAGTAAACTTTAGTTAGTATTTAAATGTTATTTAAAGAGACATGCCAAACTGGCATTACCGTAATGTTGGTATTAAAAAAGCGTGTGACGCAAAATGACCAGTAGATGGCGCACATGTATTTACCTTTAATAACCTCTGGTTTTCTTGTCCAAACTGTGAGTTTTACCACCTTTAAATGTGATATATGTGGGGATTTGTTTGTTTGTTTTAATGTTTATCTGCATTTGTATTTATTCTTGTGTTATGTATTAATGTAGGCTTTCTAAAAGTTAAAAGCAAAGTTTAAATGTACAAGACATGTCTTTAAGGTTTCCTTTTTCTGTTCGCGTGTGTGTGTGTGTGTATTGGTCTTTCATCCTCCAAATCTGCATATTTATTCGAATCAGAAAATGTCTAAAATAAACTACAATAAAATGCCTATGGTGGGTATCCCTCGTACTGTGTCCTCTTTCGATCACTACCCAAAGCTCGTGACCGTAGTTGAGAGTAGGGATGTAGATTGACACTTAAGAACTATAATAACTTAAGGTTCTTATAGTTAATTATTTGTCGAGTAGGTCTTTCAAGGATATCTCTCCATGTGTGTCAAGCCGCAGCAGCCACACTTGAATACTTTTTTTTTAGTGAATAAATTTCATGCTGTCACGATTCCCGACAAAACATCAACACAGCGAATCCATCCACCACGTGGTACTTAAACCAAAAATATCAGCCAATCGGGGAATTTGTTGTAGCAGCAGTGCTCGGCGAGCCAATCAGAAAAATGTAGTGAGTTACCAAGCTGCTCCTGTGACTAATGCGTGTCATATGACTGTGACACCCATGGAGACAGTTACAAGGAACAAGATTTGCTCGTGGATTTGAAAAGAAACGAGACTTTATGTACCGAATTCATTTTGGTACAAAATGCCTCCGACTCTCTTCCAGAAACTTTTTAACAAGAGAAATGCGTTTTCGTCGCCGCCCCCAAGGTGCAGCAAAGAGGACCCAGCTTTCAGGTAGCTTATTGTGTATGTACTTGCGTGTGTCTGTTTGGAGTTTTGTGTGTAAGGTGGCTACTTGTGTACGTTAATAATATTTATGACTTTCGCTTTGATGTGTGGCGGTATGACAGCGTTTTTGGAGCAACGCTTATTTTGAACTCAGAAGCACTTTGCAGTTGAACGCTGTGTAGTTTGGCTGATTTGATAGCAGTGCAGGAAAGTGCAGAGGGACGTGAGAGACGTGTTGTGCCTTGTTGGTGGGATTAGCTATATGCTAGTGCTAGCTGCTGGACGGTAGCGAGGCTGCTGCACGCGCCGTCTTGATGGGGCTTGACTTGCCTCGTTTGCCATCACTTTTTATTCATTTAAACAACTATTTATGTTAGCTTGCAGGTAATAAACGCTTTATATCATCATGAAGACAGTTAAATGGTGTTTTCAAGTTGGAGAAGCAGTGTCCTGCGTTCTCTTTGTCTCCCCTCCCTTCCCCTTTGTGTTTCTGTGGTAACAGCATTGTGGCAAGAAAGCGAGGTACACGTGACAATACAGTTGCGCTCTTTTGAAGCTTATCTTGAGCTATAGCACCTTGATAACTTGGGGCAAAGTACAAGTAGCATCCCTCGGCTTTGCCGATGTTACTGTACTCTCTGCCAGACAACAGAGGAGAACACCGTGTGCTCTTTTAAACGATCAATTCAGTCGGCCGCAGATGCATCCCAGACTGTGCTTCTCCATCAGTAGACTGATGCACTGTGTTAATCTTATTGAAATGGCGCTAAATGGCGTCTGAACATCACCTAACATTGCAGTGGTGCTTATAATAAATACAAGATGACTTGTATTGAATATAGTGTTTCCTGCACTCTTTGCTGGTGTCCCACATCCACTAAAGCAGATAATCATATTATTTCTCATGCAGATATAGAAAACATTCATCAGTTCCAAACACCGGTACTCAATGATATTCACCCTTTAAAGACCTTATCAGGCATTTTGAAAAATAGAAGCAGCAGATTGACAGAAAAAATATTGATATCGCACAGTATTGCAGTGTTGCACGTTTCCCAATACCGTCAGGCTTGCTGTCATCCGTCCCTAGCAGATATGCTGCTTGTTTACACGCATGAGCTTAAAACAAAGTTTTAGTTATTTGAGTGCAAAACTGATGTAACCTCAACTAGAATAAGCCACATACAAACTAATTTTTGTACTCTTATGTACTCTCATTCAACCTGATATGGCAATAAATCATTGAGCTGACTGGGAGGTGAGCTGATTTGCAGTCTCCCTGTGGATTTTTTCTCACACACTCAGGGTCAGCCTGAGTGTGTGCCACCACTGGAAAAAGTGCTCTAAAGTTTTAAATATACTAGCAGTGCAAAATGTCTCTCCCACCTTGTCACTCATGGGGGAGTTATTTACCTGAAAGCTCACCTCCTTGTGGTGCTGCTTGCACTTTGGCCCATGCCTGAGCCAGAGCACGTTCCAGTGCCATAAAGGTGCCCTGCACCCAGTGATATAAATGCAATCTGTGTCTGGTGTGTGTGGAGGGGCGGGGGGCTGACTGGCATCAATCCCAGAGCAAACAGGCAGGCAGCAGGCTTTTCTGTTAGCTCAGTAGTCAGCTGTGCTCTTCATACCTCTGGCATAAGCTCCCCATTCATCAAGCATGAAATGCTCTGGAGAGGACAGAACTCTGCAGAGACATGGTTGGAGAGGACACTTGTGTGGTAGCGGGAATAGGCTAGGATGCAGCATTAAGTTGTAAGAGATTCTGGATGAAAGGAAAGAGGAGAACACTGAATAGATAGTCTGAGAGGTGAATTTGATGGGGCAGAGTGGATCCATTTGGAATAAATGAGTTGGTGGATGAAGTAGTTAGCAACTGAACATGCATGGAAGATGGACAGAGCAGAGGATGAGACATGACTGCAGTCTACTGACAGAGGTGGCCTGCAGAAATGATGACTTCACAGTATTTTGAAGTAGTGTTTTAAAAACCACTGCTGACCTACTTGCCCTTGCTTTCAGGGCTGCTGGTGTGAGAGAACTATATCATGTATAAAGTTGGCTGGGTATGATGTTTCTGTCTGTTTCTGTCAAGACCTTGAAGGAAAAACAGCATGAAAACCTCCAGCAGGTGTGCTGGGTGTGGAGGTTGACCCCAATGTGACACCAGCTCTTTGTGATTAAAATAAAAAAGTATACTAAGGATATATGACTTCTCAAACAGTCTTGGGTTAAATTTAGCATATAATATTGATGCATAATTGGAATGATTTAAAACAATGACAACAGTACAATAGAGGTTTTAGTCAGTTTGTGCAACAGGCTTGTTAAAAAGTTTGTGTATTTTTTTTTTAAATATCCAGAAGAGATGAAGCCTTTGCTGTTTTCCAACCCGCTGTCCTGCATAATGCATCACCCACGGCATGCTCTGCCACAGCACACCACTGTGCCCTCCAGAATACCACAGAGGGCAGCAGGTTGGCTGACCCTGAGAGGAAAGCCTAAAAAGACTCCTGTTTCTCTGGCTGTGGCACCAGACTAAGGACAGCATACTGTACATTACACCGAAAGCCTCTGGCTTGTCCTGTAGCCAGCCTGAGGCCTGATCTTTAGCCAGTAGTGTTGTCCTCCCACCGACACCTAAACATCTTGTCCTGGCAGTCTGCTGAGGAAACTTCCTAGTTGACCTGGACTAATTAGCTCAATATAGAGAAGATAAAGCAAGTTTACAAGACTTTGGGAAACCAGGACTTAACTGTTTCCTTTTCAAATTGGTATAATCAGGTCATCAGGCAGGACATAATAAAACTGTGGTGAATTGAATATAAATGTAGTATAATGGAATGGACACTTAGTGAATCATGTTTGACATGCTTAGGTATTACAATCTGTGAAAATGCATGACGCTGCATTTGCTGGAGTAAATTTTTCATTGCATCGGATTTAGCTTTAAAAATGTTTTATTTATAGTTCAGGAGAAGTCGTGTCTCAGGTTCCTGATTGGCAAGGCGTCCTTCCTCCATTGCGTACTTTCATAACTCGGTGTGTCATGTGAGGCTTTCATTAATCTCAGGCTGTCATGTCTGTTAGATGATCACATGGCTTCCAATGTTGCTGGCAAAAAGCTAAGCAGTGGATAAATAAATAGACCTTTGCTTGTGTTAATGAAGATGCAGACTTTATATTTTTTGAGGTAATGCACACTTGTATCCTGTTGCTGTTTATCTAACATTTTGAGTCTTCTTCCCCATTCCTGACTTAACCTTCTTATCTCATCACTATCTTAATAAATTCCCTTATGACCCTTATGTCTAAATTCCAGAACCCATCACTGCCTTTTTATGTATAGTTGTTCTGCTCTGCTTTGTGTTTGCTAGCATTCTCTTAACCACGATGTTATGTTATAATTTTATTTTGCAGGGCTGCTTTCTTCCATGTATGCATGCTTGTGTGAATGTATGCATGCTTGTGTGAATGCTGCAGGCATGCTAAGGTTCTGTAAAGACAGCGGCTGTCATCAGGTTCCTGTTGGGGCTATTTCAAGTGGCCACACTTGGACTTCTCAGAACCGCAGGGTCATAGTAAAGATATAATTTTACATAAAAGCTGCACGGGTATCACACAGTCATAGTGGTTTCCAAACATACTTATATTTGTCACAAACCTTTCAGTATGTGATGTTTAGCTTGATATTAAATTTCTATTACGCCTTGTGAGCCAAACAGTTACTGTTAGTGTAATTTTGTCTGCATGTGCTCCCAGAATGCAAATTATAGCAGCAGAGGTTCTCCCAAAATGTTTTTGGCAGTGAAATAGCTGTTCTCCATTACCTATAGTATCCTAGCTGGGTTAGCCTTGAACTCTAAGCAGGCATAGTGCTGATTTTATTTAACATGTACAGGAGACAAAAGTAGAGGGGTAAGGCTGAGATGGTTTGGACATGTGCAGAGGAAGTATAGTGGATATACTGGACAAAGGATGATGAAGATGGAGGTGCAAGATGGGAGGAAAAGAGGAAGATCACAGAGGGGGTTCATGGATGTAGTGAAGGAGGACATGCGAGGGTTGGTGTGACAGAAGAGGATGCAAGGGATAGGGTTAGATGGAGACAGATGATCTGCTGTGGTGACTCCTAAGGATCAGCCAAAAGAAGAAGAAAAATTAATTAAATATTTATAATGTGTTAACTCAAACTACATGTTGAATTGGTGTTTCTTATGTGACTAGAACATGTGACTTCTCTTATAACACTGTATGGATCAATCAACTGACTGCCATGTGAAGCTCAAAGTGTAAGTAGTAAAGGGGTGTCCATACTGAAAGCAGTTTATTTGTTGGTTGTGGTTTGTAGATGACAGTTTGTCTCTAATGGGCATTCGAGGCTCCGCTTGCCCAGATATCCCTCTAATGTATTTGCCCCTCTGTTGTATGTCAATCAGCAGCATCCTTTGTTGTCATTTCATATCCCTAGCCATGAAAAGGTTTATACAAGACTTGCCCACTTTGCATCACCAGCAGTTGTTTTACCTGTGGTTGCTTGACGTCATTATTAAGACTCTATGTTCTTTGGTTACCATGTGACCTGTGTGGATGCCCCTTCAGGCTGGAATTATACCCACCTGCAGACACACATGCCGTGTTTCCACTAGTACCTACTCCGCTCGACTCGACTCAGCACAGTTTGTAGGCTTTTCCATTAGGTACCAGGTACTTTTTTTAGTACCCACTCAGCCAGAGTTCCAAGTGATCTGGAGTGATCCAAAAATGTGACGTTGAAGAACAGCATGCCACTGATTGGCCAGGGAATGTCGTCACTAGGTGAGTCATGAGAGCGACTCCTTCACCAGAATCAGCCACGCCATTTTTAAAACCCGACAGCAAGAAAATGGAGGCACGCAAACCAAGATCGTGGCCGAATGAGGAGGTGCAGACATTTGTGCTTGGTGGAAAATGAGAGAATCCAGAGGGAGCTAGACGGAGTGATGAGAACTGACTGGTGTAAACCCAGTCTAAGTCCGCTGACATTTCAAAAAAAGCTTTTTAAAACAAGAAACCTGTGGCCTCAGGATTTTTTTTTCAGGTTGATATTGCACAACTTTTTAATGTCATTAATTATGTATATGTTGACTTTCTTTTTTTACTTTTTACACTTTAGTGGACAACATGTACCAAGTAGGCACTTATTTACACCATTGTGGGCTAGGATGATGGCTTTACATTTAGTTAGGCCTGCTTATCCTATTTTTTGAAAGCATTTGCTTCACTGGTTGTTTGACATTTC
The DNA here is from genome assembly GCF_007364275.1 of Archocentrus centrarchus. Taxonomy (NCBI): domain Eukaryota; kingdom Metazoa; phylum Chordata; class Actinopteri; order Cichliformes; family Cichlidae; genus Archocentrus; species Archocentrus centrarchus. The sequence goes on from NC_044359.1 coordinate 16,980,809, forward strand.
TGCTTTTTAGCAAGCTATCAATTGACTTTACCAATACATTGCAGATTCTACAAACTGAGAACATAACAGAAAATTATATTTTCATTTTTTTATGTACTGAGTGAGAACTTTTTTTTTTTTTTTTTTAATTTTAAAATTAAAAAAAAAAAATCACATTACCTAATTAGCTTACTTTCAATCTCTAAATTAGAAAGGGATTGAAAGGAAGAAATGACAGGGAGCATGATGAGGGAAGGTGGATTGATGCAGTGAAATGGTTGTGGTGACTGACATTGTCATCTTTTTGCTCTAAGTGGTGAAACTGTTCATCTCTGTCATATGATCTGTCTTTTGGCTTGCTAGATTTTTTTCACATGCAGCACTAACCGTTGCCCGAATTTCTACTTAACTTCCACCACTACTGTTCAACTTGATTATCCGTTCATGTGATTCCTTGTGAGTTGTAGTCATACACTCAATACTCTGAACACAGCTGTCACTCATTTTCTGTCATGTGTTGCTGATTCAGAAGTTGTGACACAGGATTATTCCACAGTGTACACATTACTCACTGGTTAAAGATTAAAAACGCAGCTTGTGTATGGAAGCATGTGTAGTAAGATTAAATTAAATGTAGAAGAAACAAATAAATAAACTGTGTTCCCACTGGCAAAAACCTTCCACATAAAACATGAATATTGTCACAGAATACACTTAGGACTCTGCTTATTTCTTTCAGTTAACCTTTATTTTAATATGTTGTTTACAACTAACTAATTATATGTGATATCTGCCAACATATCTGCCTGTATTCAGTCAGCTAGTTCCCGTGTGACTATATTGTAGATGAGAACAGAGGCATCTCCGGGTGTTCTAGAATTTTCAGGCTCTCAGCATCATGTGATTGCTGGAATGCAGAAGTCCTTAATGCTACATAATCAGCAGAGAAACTAGCTGATATGCAGGTCATCAGGTGTTTTCAGACCGTGTGGGCCAGCTCCTTAAGGCAGTTTTTGTTTACTACATCACCACAAAACAATTAATAGTTTAGCAAGTGTTGTGCCATGTGAATGTGACAAGATGTAAATTGTGTTGTGATTGTATTTCCCTTACCCCCATTGAAAGATGGACTTGACCTTTAGCCTGGACCTACAAATAATTTATTTCATTACTGAAAAACAAATAATTTGCCGGTAATAAGAAGAGTTAATCAGTTGATTGATAAACCATTTTTCTGTGAAGTCTAAACTGCTTATGTTGAGCAGTGATATGACTTGTGTCCTCTGTTGGGCTTCTCCAGCGGCAGAGGAGTGTTGCTTCTGTTGTGTGTTGATTTTCAGCTCGTATAGTATTACACAGATACACCGATTCCAACAGGGAAGGTTTCAAATTTGACAAGTTGACAGACGTATCGTCTACTTCTTGGGAAGTATTAGCACTTGTCTGTGCTTCTAAGAATGTATATGCGCACCATGTGAGCTGATGAAAGGGTAGATGTATGTCAAAGATTAGGTGCGTTGACTACCTTTCACCTACAATCACTCAGTGATTTTTATATATAGTTGTTTGTATTGCATATACGTGTGCTATGATGGGAAAGTAGCATGACAGCACACAATGTCCTGTAGCCTACAACTACCGGTGCAGCTGGTACTCATACACATTACACATCAGGTAGTTGAGGTGCATGAACTGTGGTGGAAGCTAAATACAGCATTCCCATGTAGTCAGTGTTGAGATATAGCTTTGGTACTACTTCTGTGTAATGGTCTCTGAAGTCATCACAGAGCACGCTGCCCTTATGGAAAGCTCACCTTACTTTATCTAGATCTTCTTGGTGTGGTTTGCTTGCTGTTACACATAACCCTGGGGTCAGCAGTTTTAGTCTTTACACCTGACATTGGTCATATGTTGCTCCTTTTACTTCTCTGTTTCAGTTCAGTATTTGCTAAATTGCACTTTTAACTCTAAAATTCAAGTAGGAGAGCGCTGGGGTAGCTTAGTGGGTGAGCAGGCGACCATGCATGCCGCGTGACTGTGGTGCAGATGGCCAGGGTTTGCATCCGACCCTTGGCCTTTTGCTGCGCACACACCCCCGTCTCTCTTCTCTGTACACTCTCTAAAAAAGACAATAGGGCCAAAAAATATTTTAAATTTATTTTTCAAATAGGGATGTGCACATATATCAACAGGATATTCAGTGTAGCTGCCCTTGAAAGTCAGTTTATTCTTACTTTATTAATGTACAGCAGCAGATACCTGTTGGTCCTAAGATGCTACGCCTTTCGACATTACCAACCCCATGGCTGTGACAGACGGCCCTCTGATGGGAAACTGTAAAAACAAAAATGTGAGGTGGAAGCAGATGAGCTGCATGAAGCAGTGCATCTGTGCCCTACGTTGATGTAGAAAACGAGTCAGTGTGTTCGCTGTGTGCGAGTAAACTGACCAGTAACCACGCAACTGAACCAGTGCGTAACCACATTGAGGAAGGAAGGCTGCTGCTAACATTAGCCACACTGACTAATTTAACTTGTGTGATGTTATGAAAAGTGCCACACATTCCAGCTTATTTAATGTTACTCTTCGATACACATTTAATATTTGTATGTTTAACCAGGACTATCTTAGTTTTAGACTAGTCAATTTGTCAGATTTTCTTTTTTCCTTTTTTCCTCTTCCTTGTTTTAAATGACAAGTAAATTAGTCACCAGGAATATGCCAGATTTAAAGCTCATGCAGTGAAATTCAGCAAAATGTGGGATGATGTTTGTTGACCCTATGCAGTTGTCGACTATAGAAATGGTGCACAAATATCTTTGTAAAACACAAGCTGCTGGACATGTCAGAGTCCTCTGTTGCGCACAGCCGGAAAAACGTCACACAGCTTAGACTGAGGGGATGTTTATGTAACTGTCTCTAATACACACAGACACACACAGACATTCTAGTGGCAGTAGAGAGAGATAGGGCTCTTTGAGGTCAACATAGGCTGATGTTTGATTCAGTACAGTCTAGGAAATGAGGCTGCCATCATGTTTTGACCTTTATCAGTTTACACCTTCCATCAAGCAGCCAAGGAATTTGTAAACTTACTGTTCAAACGGGGGAATTTTTACCAATTTTGACCCAAGTTTATAGGCTTGCATGGAAACCTATTTAGATTAAGCTGATATTTAGCTTAATGTCTGTTATAGCTGACATATCAGTCCTCTGTGCTGAAGGCCATCATGTGCTACAGCCTAAATAAGCTGGTCCTTTTCTGTGAAGGAATCACTGCAGAGAGAGATCAAGTTCTGGGAAACTTAATTTACAAGGTTTGGCATCTTTATGCTCCCAGTTATCCTGTGCTTTGTTTTCTTTTTGTTTTCTTTTTTTAAAGAAATTTTAGCATGTTTAAATTAATTGGCGAAAGAAAGGGAAAGCCGATGAATAAGCAATAGAAGGGAGAGAGGAACAAAAACGAGCGGGATTCAGAAACAACACACAAACAAATCCCTACTGTCAGCCTCTTATCACAGTGCTTTCTGGCTGTCAGCAGTCCAGGCTCAGTGCTGTTGCCGCCTCGGTACTGTCCAGCACACACAGTGTTCCTGCGATCACCTGATAGTCTCATGTTGTTGTGTGAATTTAGTTCACCGCTATTCTTAGAACCTGGTTTGACTTGGAGAGGAGAAGCAAGAGAGGAATAGAGAGCAAGGGGAGAGGGCTGGGGAAAGACTGGCAGACTTGCAATAATGCCCAGGTAGGAGTCGGTAATATTTAACCTGGCTTATATACATCCAAATGGGCATGGTGGTGGTGGTCGTTAAAGTAGGTTTGTGTACAGTGCTTTTGTTGTTACTCTTAGGTTTGTTTTCTGCCTGAGTGTGAATGTGCCAGCTGGACATTACAAGCAGACTGTAAGAAAGGCAGTCAATCTTGTTTGTTGATGATGAACAAGGTTGATTCTATCACTTGAGGTCAAGTTATATAATATGGATGGAGGGGTTTGTGGTGAAGCATGCCTTTTCATTTGGGGTAGAAATGTATTTGGGTGGAGTTTCTGTTTTACATGTCTGTGATGTCAAATTCATAAATGTTGCCAAACAATAAGGTAATTCATTCAAAGACAGAAACAATCAGGATGTAAAGTAATCGGTTTTTAAATGTAGCATGCACAACACATGGAGATTTTTTTTGAGGGGGGGGGGTGTTGGTCCAACAGGTTGTTCAAGGAAATGAAACCTTTTATACCTGTGATGCTCAGAATTTGAGTCACTTTTGGTTCAGACAATTGTGGTCACAGCAGTACAAGTATGTAACAGTCATGAAGTCATGTGCCGCTTTTATGAATGACTCCCCTCTCTCCTCTTGTCAGTGCTGTGACTGTCACAAGCTCACTGATGGGGTACTTCCTCCTTTGCTCTCAGTCTGCCTTGTCTTTCTTTTTTCTTTCAGAGGCTTTTTTTTTTTTTTTTTTGCCTTTGTCAGATGTTTTTGTTCTTGAGATTTCTGCGTTTTTCTAGTTCTGCATTCTTATTGTGTTTTTTCTTGGTTTTTGTTCGTGGTCATTCACTTCTGCTCTTATTCTCAAGTGCATCTTTTTTGCTCTTTGTCCATTTCTTACCTCCTCTGTTTGCTGTTTTTGCTGCTGATTATAAAAAGTGCTTTGTCCCGCGTTTCTTTTTTTAACCTTTTCTTGCTTTCTGTCCTGTCTTTATTCTTTCTTTGCTTCTTTTGTCTTTCTTCCCTGTTATTCTTAAAACAAAGGGAGCACTGAGCTTGGCATCAAATTATGCAGATTCATTCTGGATTGATCTGTAAACAGCACGTCATCTTATTTTGTAAATGTCATACCCATAATATTGAACGGGTAACTGCTGTAATTTCTTCATTGTCTATTGTGGTAGATATTTGATCTCTGGAAAAGTAACTATTTTGTTAAATTGGTTCATGAGAGTTGAAAACTCACATTTTAGATATTACTCCTAATGCCTTTCTTATAGTAGTGTCGACTAAATTATATAATGTGCACAAGCTGAACACATTAAAAGCATCATCAGATTCATAAATGACCCACTTGTGAGAAGCAGGACCAAAGAGGCATGTGATACCTATGTGAACTGAATGTTGATCCAGTCCCATACAATGAAAGTTGAGGCCATTATGTAGGCCATGGAGGAATTATGTCACCAGTTTGGTATGTAGACTGGGCAAATGGTTGGGTTTTCCCCTTGAATAAAATCATCAAAAACTGCAATGCTGGTAATGCATCTCTGTGTTTAGTGTTGGGCATATGGCTCTAGTGTTCTTCCTGTATTTCAACCTCTCAAAACACCAAATGACTTTGGGTTGACAAGTTAACACTAAGGCTGCATCACATGACCCCCTCCCCCCTTGCTCCTCTGCAGGACTGAATAAGTTTTCCTGCAAAAATGCTGGTCATATTTTGACATTAGTGTTTTGGAAATAGTAGCTCACATGCAAGACAGAACTTTTCTCCCAGGCACATGACCATGCATCACAACACAGGTATTCCCTCCCCTGTTGAAGCTCACTTCCTAAAAAAATGTAATCCTTCTTTTGAATGCGTGTGTGCTATTTTGATTGATGGGCTTAACAGTTCTTTTTCCACCTCTCCCCATCACCCCATTTACTATTAAACACTTGTGTTTAGGGACACTCCCTGCTCCCCAATAAAAGGGTATATTTAGGTGGAGCTCTGTGCCCATCTGTCTGACCCATCTATCCTTCAGATCAGAAAGAAATCCCCGACCGTCATTCAAACGATCCAATATCCTGTCATCTTTATAGCTCCTACTAAATCAACCCGCGGACTGAATTTCCCTAAAAGCAAACGAGGACCTTGTGAGCCTAATGAATGGCTGTTAGTAGTCACAGTGAGTTGTAAACATACAGCATTATCCTTCACAGTATTACCTGAGATGGTTATCATTAATGAGATGAGCTGAATGAAACCACAGGTTACTTAGCAACAGCTATGGAGCTCTGGCTGCCTGTAAACGGCTTAGCTGTTAGTTAACAGCTGTCAAGTGTTTCCTGCCAGAAAAAGAGTACTGGCATGAAAGTCCACAGCAGTTCAAAAGTACTCCACATTTTGATTATGGCTGGAAATCATTCATTTGTTGTGTTCTGTAATGATTTTAAGAATTTGTATTTCTAAAAATAACTTATTAGCAAAAGTTGTATTGTGGCTCACAATTTGCTCAGCCTGGAAATTTCTGCATTAATCAGCAAATAAGTAAATTAAATAGGAGAGTCTTACATTTCTCATTCAATCTTATAAGTGAAAGAAATCCTATCATTATTAGTCATGCTCCGATTCTGGCAAAGGACGATGGCTTAGTGACTTTACCAGTGATGACTCAACTCTTCTAGTGGAATTGCAGAGTGGTCATACACACTGATTAGTTGCATGTGCATTTGTGAAGGTATGTACATACAGCAGAACTGGAAACCACATTTAAGAAAGGGCATGCTGTGTATGTATTTGATATGCATGAAAGAAAAGGTACTGTCAACAGTTGTTATGTAGGTACACCATAAATATATTAGGGGTAGAGTGGTAGTAGATTCTCATGGCATGCTTTGTGTCTTCCTACTGATTCCATGATGAATGATGGATGAATGAATGACTGTTGTGGCATGGAGTATACTGGCTCTGATGTGTCCATGGAATGAGTGACAGCTTAAACACTGTTTATTACAAGCTTGCAAGCACATCATATTTATATTTTTCCTTATGCCCAGAGCTCTGCCCGTTTTCTGCTTGACAAGGTTGTCTGTCAGCTGTCTTGCTGTTTACCTGGGGGTACTGCACCATGAATGTATAAATAAAGACTAAATCTGCTTTGCAACAGGATCAAGTATAATTGCAAAGCACCAGCCCCAAAGATATACTTACCATCCACATTGTCATTGTTCAAGTTGTATTACAGCATTACTAACAAAGGTTCTTTCCAACTTTTTTAGCAATGTTAGTCATGTCACCCATGTTTGTAACTCAAAATGTTAAGTAAAGGGATGTGTAGATATTTATAATTTTCAGAACTGGAATTTATGATGTACGTGGTTCTGTTGTTGCTCTGCTTCTTAGTTGCTGCACCAGATTGTTCCAGGAAGTGTTTTGTTTCTGTGTTATGATATTGTTGCTAATGTACAGGTTTCTTGGAAGTAACACAAACCATCACTTAATGTAAAAGTTGCGAAAAATATTTCTACTGGTTTCAACTGTTTTCTCAGTCCTCATTCCCTCCTATTTGATCCCATTTTTCTGTGTCCATAATTCCTTTCATTTAGTTGGCCACTTCCTCAGTTGGAGCCCAGTCAGATCAGGCTGATAGTGTACCAGGACTGCGAGAGACGTGGCAGAAATGTCCTTTTTGACTCCACTGCCAAAAAAAGGGCCACGGAGGAAACCCCCATTACTGTGAGTCATATGTTGTTGTTGTGTTGTTGTGTTTTTGTTTTTTTGTTTTTTGTTTTGTGTGTGTGTGTGTGTGTGTGTGTGTGTGTGTGTGTGTGTGTGTGTGTGTGTGTGTGTGTGTGTGTGTGTGTGTAGGCTACTGCCATTTGGAGGCCCTTCTTTGGTTTTCTAATTGCCGATGTGTTTAAAAAAGAAAAAAAAAAAAAAAGACTTGGGATCAAATGATGCATTAAAATAGCTGCAGATGCTCTTGAAAAGTCTAAAACTTTTAAAAGCTATTCATCTTAAAAAAAAACTAATAATATGAATATGTATTGCAGCAAGTAGTTACATTTTCTTTCCTGTTTTCCTCTTATCATTAAACATGGTCTTTATTACATTTATTCAGTTACAGGTACTGCACCTTCATTTTTGTTAAATTCAAGACCAGGTAGGATTTAAAACCTTAAATATGACATTTTGTAACATGCATAAACTTTGACCTCCAAAGCTTATAGTCAGTTACAGTAGATGAGAAAAGATAAGAGTGGAGAGACATACACAGGCACCAAACAGAAACCAGTCATACTGCTGTGACATACAGAAAGTCATGTGCCTGATTCACAAAGTCCAGAGGACACAAGCTGCACCTTAACCTGCACTACACCTGCTTACCAGCAGAGAGTTACAAAACAGGGATTGCACCTTGTTGGACTGTTCGTCAGTCCTGTTTTTGGGTGTGTCTTTTGTTCAAGATTAGGATTTATTTATTTATTTTTTTGCCCCCTCTTTTATGTGTTGTTTTGTAAAATGCCCATCTTGAATGGTGAGTTTTCTTTTTAATTTCATTTTTAAGAAAACTCACCATTCAAGGGGGGGAACAAAAAAAAACTGCTGAATCAATGCTATCATTAGTGTTTAGTCTTGTGATCAGTTTTCCTGGTCAAGAATGTCCCGAAGACAGTTGTTACCTGAAAACTCTTCAAACAGGTAGTGTCTTTGTTAGGTAGTGTTAGGTAGCCTAGATTTAGACTTAGACATCCATCATACTGACGAGTCTGTATCAGAATATGTGAAATGATAGCGTTTTTTTTTTTCCTTCTTTTTAATTCTGTGTAACATGCATAATATTTTCATACTGCTGCTGTTTGTTCCTGTCTCACCCTGACTGGTTTGTTCTGGTGCTCTTATCTCCAATAATAATAGCCTCAGCTGACAGCATTCTTTCATCCTCACATGACAGACGTGTCACTCGCTGTCTTTTCCCCCCCTTTCCTTTGTCTTCATCTCTTGTTTTGTTTCAACCATTTTAAATTTCATCTCTTATTCTGTATTTACCTAAATGTGTCATCTCCCTCCCTCAAGATGCCTCTCTTTAATCTCTATCACTGTAAGGACCTCATTACTGTCCTCCACTTTTTTAAATTAATCTGGTTGTCTGTCTTCTGCATTGTCAGTCTAATCATTTTATGTTAGGTCACTCTCTACCTTTGCAGCTATTAGCTGTTTTCACAACAGCATAGTGAGAAAATACACACACTGTGCACTAGCCGTTTAATGTCCAGTCTGGCTGCATCATACATTTCTGTTCTCACTTACACATCCTTCACATAATTCCAAAAAAGGAGGATACAGTGCATGTGTGAAAATGGCTTTTCTCAGCCATTACTTCCCAAATCTGTGTCAACCTGCTTAATCTGTGTCAATCTGTACTTTAGCTGCCTTTCGTTTGGTCCTCATTGTTCTCTGCCTTCCTTACATCTGTCTTTCAAGTCATTTGGCTTCTCATTACACACTTCCCTGTTGCTTCTCCTGTCAGTTACTATCTCTCATCTTGCCTCCATCTTTTATAACTGTGTTTCTTGCTTCCTCTTGGGTTTCTCTCTTTGTCTGCTGACCAGGTTGTCTCTGTTTTGCCATATCTTCTCTTGCCTGACCACCTACCTGTCTCATTATCTTGTCCATAAACTCGCCATCACGCTGATACACTTTAACTTCCTGCTTGCTAAATGGCACCCTAACATTGAATTAGGATGGTATGTTTGCTCAACTTAATGAACTCATTACTTCAGCTTACTAAAGCTGTACATTTATATTGTGCTGATGCCAAGTACTGTATACAGTATACAGTAACAATAGGAAGAGTTATGTTGTGTGTATGTTTACATGTCTTGCACAGTGACATTTATTTGAAATAAGTCACGAAATAAGTCACTAAGAAGGGTCAGTGCAGTGTGTGTTTGATGCCTCGGTTGGAGTCAATATTTTTGGTGCATTCTGCAGTGCTAGGACTTTGCAAGTTACTCTTTTATCACATGACAGGTTTTTGGCAGTTCAAATTAATTTATTTTTGAGAAGAGATTACAGCTGTAAAGCACAGAAGAACAGAATGGAGAATAGAGAAACAAGGAATTGAGCAAGAGCTGGACAAGGAGAGATGCAGAGTCTGGGTCAGAGTCAGAAATGAAGAGAAGGAAGGGAGATGGTGGGAAAGAAGAAAATGAGATAAAGATTAAAATAAATAGAAATGGATGTTTAAAGAATAGGAACAAAGCTGCAGAAATTGGAGAGTGATGAAGTTGGAGTGGTTGAGGGAGTGGAGGGAGGGAGGGAATGATTGCAGTGCTGCTCAGTCACGAGTTCTCGAACGAGTCATATGACTGGCAGTCACATGCTGCTGGAGTCTGTGTACATACCTCACGCTGCACTGCAGCAGACACACGCATACATCCGCATTCACATATGAAACGTGCACATTTAGTCTTCGTTACCGTATGTGCTGCAAAATCACTTTTATAGGTCAAAAAAAGCATAAGCTGTATGCAGCAGAATGCATACGTGCATGACTATGAAGCGCAACCATCTTTCTGCCTTTTTGGCTGTTTTCCTTTTCTCCTTCGCTTATTGTTTTTCTTTCTCACCCTCTCATATTCTCTCTGTGTTCTTTTTTTTTTCATTGACAGCAACAGTGGTTTCAAGTGAGCCATTACCAGAGCCTAGTCACTAAAAAGCACCCGCACACACTCACACACACCCTCTCCCTCCCCATCCCACCCTCCCTAATGCATTCCTCTTGAATAGGCTGCCAAGTTAAGAAGGCACATGACACAGGCTGATAGAGATCACATTGCTTTTAGCTAGCTGTTTATACAAGTATGTCTAGATTAGGTTTCTGTGGCTTTTGAACTACAGTTTGACTGTATTTATGTTTTGTAGCTAAAAGATTTACTTCTTATGGACTAGTGATCATTATTTATTGGTAGTAAAATGTCAAGACTCCAAGGCGAAATTTGGTTGGAAATGAATGAAGAGCGTTACTTGTTCTCTTTATGTTTATGTTGGTCTGCATAATTGATAAATGCCCTACAATAAAATCTTAATAACTTTGCCACTATTCCCACACGTGGTGTTTGTTACTCCATTAATGGCTGCTCATGTTCTGCTCATGTGAGCCAAATATGTAAAAATTACAGCATCTGTCTTATAATTTCAGCTGAGGGTTGCAGTTCATTTGCAGTATATGCTGCACATTCATTTTGTTGCTGCTATTGATTGTCATTTACTTTTCATCCTTGTGACTAATTAAATGCCAAACAAAACAACAACTGTAGAGGTAAATGAGTCTGTTTTCATGGCAATGGGGCCTATAATGTTCTATTTTTTTATTGTACTTTGCAGAGTGCTGAGACCCAGGTCAAGATGTTTGGGAAGTGTTGCCAGCTCCGTCCTACAGGAGGTAGTAGCAGTTCCCTTGACAGCTCCTCGTCCTGCACTTCAGAAACCAAGGAATCCAAGGAGCAAGGCCTCCGCTTCCAGGTAACACAGGTAGACTGAGAGTTGCATTTTTTTAAAAAAAGTACTCCTTTGCAAACACATACTTTTAAACATAAATGGCATGTGTATACTTCATGGTCCTTGAGAAGAAATCTTCACTTTGCTTTGGAGTTTTTTGCATGTTTCAAACATCAGCCTAGCTTTTTCATTTACTTTGAATTATATAACACTATGAATTTTTGGTGCAGACTGTCTGTCACCTGACATCACAATACAGAAGTAAATCATTGTGATGGGCACTTACCAAGGTCATGCTAAATAAATAACTGTTAGGTTGCCTTGTGAATTTAGACTATGTGATTGTGTAGGTTTGTCACATCTAGTAGTTACAGTATTTAAACATTTCTTAACTTTCAAGGGTTCAAGGTGTTCGTCTGATGTGGTAATGCTGGGTGAAATGATGTTTGGCTCTGTGGCCATGAGCTACAAAGGCTCCACACTCAAAATCCACCAGATCAGGTAAAAAAAACAAAAAAAAAACATGAATGACTTTCTGCTCACTGCTGTTTCATGAGTAAAAAAAAAATCAAATAAATTTTTGCATTTTCTGTGACAAATAGGTCTGAATAAATGAACTTTTAAAAACGTGTTTAAAAATGTGGGATATCAGATCCTAGTTACATTTTCAAAGTTTAAGTTAGAAGAAAAGAATAAGTTGTGAATTGATGAAGTAGAAAAAGAAACTCACAGCCATATTTATTAATAAAGCACATATAGTGATGATCTTTGTTCTTGCGCTATCATCATATCAGATCGCCACCTCAGCTGATGCTGAGTAAGGTCTTCACCGCCAGGACGGGAGGCAGTGTGTACGGCAGCCTCAACACGTAAGCACTTACAAGTTTATCAACACACACATCTTGCTGTGATTCCTATGCAGAACTCTTTCATAAGCCAGTCGTACCTTTCTATTTTCCCACTCTCCATCTGTTTATGTCACCTGGACATAATGTTTCTCTAGCTGCCTTTCTCGTTGGTTTTCATTCACTGTTTCTGCCTCGCTGTATTTAAACACTTTTCTTCTAAAGGCTCTCATGCACACTATGTAGAAACTGAAGTCGGCTTTGACAGTAAAGAAAATGTTGTGTAATGCAGTTTACACTATGTACAGTATACACGTTTTGTGAGTAATAATCCACCTAAATGCTTTGCTGGCTTCTCGGTTCATCCCACACAGGTTGCAGGACAGTCTGGAGTTCATTGGACAGGACAACAACACCCTAAAGCCTGATCAAAACACTGGACCCAACAGTCTGCTAGGGAACATAGGTAACCATGGAAACCTAGTGCTGTGCCTTACCTCTTTTTGCCATCAGTGATTGTTCCTTTTTGTCTCACTGTAATAAGTAGAAAATAGCTTGTGTATTTTTTTCGTTTAATCACAGAAATTGCTGCGTATGGTGTGTTTTCCTCATGAAAGGACGTTTTAAATATATACATGTGCATATTTAATGTTAGATTATTTTGTCTTGATGGTTCAGCTCTATAAAATGCCGAATTTTGTTATTTACTTTATTAGAATTTGAAGTTGTTGGTTAAAGGTTTTCACTTTGAGACCTGCCTTTCCTGTCTGCTGGGCGCACTTTACCAACAGCTTTTCTTTAGAGTTGCATCTACTCTAAACCGACACAAGATTTCTCAGCAAATAAACACAATAAGTTATTTTGTCAAACACTTAAAGCATTCTAGTATTTGTGTATGTTACAGGTGGTTTTTGAGGGGCAGCACATTGTGAAGCCAAACACCGATTTGGGCTTAGTATGAAATGCTGCTCCTGCTGCTGCTGCTGCTACTAGAAGGAAGAGCATAAAAACCAGATTTTTAAAAGATCATATAAAGAACTGTTGGTGAAGTTTTTCATTTGTGCAGATTTTCTGTCATCCTCACAGAAAAGACTTTAAGCATCTAGTTGCATACATCAGAGCTGATTATCTAACCCATTAAAAAAAACCTGTTATAAATTTTATTACTACCGTTTATGCATAAGGTGCATTTTCTGTGAGTGATACCAGCTTTCCTCTCTGTCTGGTTATTTCATTTCAAACTAAAAATCTCCTGTAACTAATAAGATTTTCAGACAATAGGAGGCAGTCAGGTTTCCTCCTAACTCATTCACTAATCATGGTTCATGTTTTTGTCTTTTGTTTTCCTCTTCCTCCCTTTCTTCTTTTCCATGTTTTTGTTTGTGCTGCGCAGGATTTTCTCAGCTCTGCAGCCCTCGACGGGCCTTCTCTGAACAAGGCCCTCTACGCCTCATCAAGAGCGCTTCTTTCTTTTCAGGTTGGCGCTCAAAACTGGCCATAATTGCTGTGTGTCAGTTGCATGCGTTTCTGTAGACTGTAGTCGAAGTAGCGGTGGTTGTATTGGTGACTTTCAGTGACTGCATGCCTGGGTAGTGATTCTTGCATTAGCAGTGGTAGTATTAGAGACATGGCTTGCAATGACACTGCACATCTGCAAGTAACTTGGGTCAGATAGGACTTGCAAAAAAACTTTCATTCAAGTGGTACCAAATAAATGAAAGGGCACTTCTATGAGTGTGTGTGTGTCTGTGTGTGTGTATGGTCTTGGAGCCATACTCCAAGACACCTCACACACCCATGCTACATTTGTGTTTTGTGCCTCTTTGCATAAACCACATAAGCTCCAAACTAGGAAATCATGGCGGGAACGTGTATTTCTTCAGGCCTGTTCATTTCCTTCATTTTGATAATGGCGCACTGACAAGCAACAACTTGACCCTTTAGCTGTAAAGTTGTTGTAAATTATAGGTATGCTTTATCTGACCCATGTCCGCAGGTGTATTACGCACACAAAAATGCATGAGGGTTCACTGGTGTTGGTGGCTGTAGTATTAGACATATTGTTGCAGTTTCATCTCTTTCTGTTTGTGTTATTCACTCACATACTTGTACTAACATGTTGCCTTTGACAGTGCCTGTCATATTTGGGCAATGCTTTTAGGCTTGATATGCAGTGGGCTGTTTGTTTTTTTTTGTTTTTTTAATTAGTTCTTTTTTCCTCCCTTCAATAATAATTTTACAGCTTTTCCAGGTATTTACACCACGCTGTTGCTCACAGAATAGGGGTTGTTTGGATCCTTCAAGATTTGTTGTGCTGCTGAATGTATTTGTGTATTCTCTCTCTCTCTCTCTCTCTCTCTCATTCATATATATATATATATATATATATATATATTATAATATTATATATATATATATATATATATATATATATTATATAATAGTATATATTATATCTATATATTATATATATTATATCTATAGATATATAATCTATCTATATATATTATTCTATCTATATCGATTCTCTTCTCTCTCTCTCTCTCTCCTCTCTCTCTATCTCTCTCTCTCTCTTCCTCTCTTCTCTCTCTCTTATCTCTCTCTCTATCTCTCTCTTCTCTCTCTCTCTCTTCTCTCTCTCTCTCTCTTCTCCTCTCTCTCTTCCTGTCTCTCTCTCTCTTCCTCTCTCTTTCTCTCTTCTATCTCTCTTCTCTCTCTCTCTTCTCTCTCTCTCTCCTCTCTCTCTCTTCTCTCTCTCTCTTCTCTCTCTCTCTTCTCTCTCTCTCTCTTCTCTCTCTCTTCTCTCTCTCTATCTCTCTCTCTCTTCTCTCTCTCTCTTCTCTCTCTCTCTCCTGCTCCTCTCTCTCTTCTCCTCTCTCTCCTCTCTCTCTCTCCTTCTCTCTCTCCTCTCTCTCTCGCTCTCTAATCTTCTCTCTCTCTCTCTCTTCCTCTCTCTCTCTCTTTTCTCCTCTCTCTCTCTTTTTCTCTCTCTCTACTTGTCCTGGGGGTTATTGCTACCTCCATGTTTCTCATGGAGGGTGACAGCTTCTCCTGGTAAGAGTTAGAAAAACGTGTATCACCATGTTCCATACATATTCTGTTAAGGACATCCTTGCGCACTCAGAGCATCTCAACCACAGCTACACTTCTGACTGCTGCATTTGTGGGTTTCACACTAGGGCAGGGTAGTATGCCAAATTTTTCACATCACTTTTTTAAAAAAACGTAACAGTTTCGCTGTATTTGACAACATTTTTTTTCATGCAAAAGTGTTCTTACCCACATTATCTTGTAATGAGAAAAGAGTTACTACAGTTGATATGCTATAAATAGCCCATTTAACTGTTACACAGAGTGTATCATTTTTATTTTTTCCTTCTTCTTTTCTTTCATGTCCAGACACCGGTAAAAGCACGACCCCTTCAAAGTATGGTTGCCAACAGGGTAGCAGTAATTAAGTTAAAGAATGAGAATTTTCTCTCATGCAGTCCCTTTGGCAAATGCGTTATGAATGTACTTGTTTTACAGATTTAGCTGTGGATGTGGAGGGTGCGGAATCGAATCTTAGCTTAAGATATTCCTGGTACTCTAAAACGTGTTTTCAGCTAAGGTGGTGAAGCAAGTTGCTAAGTTGCTGGTATTACCACCTCCCTCTACTGCTTGAGCTCTACAGCATTTGCGATATATCGTTGTCTGGTCCATGTCTGACCTTTTTATATCTTAGGAACCTCCAGAAAACAGACGTGTCTCCTCTTTTTAGTACTAATTCCTCTGGGTCATTTTCAGATACCTGTACAGTTGTTCAGTTTTACAACTTTCAGTGGCAGCCATTCTTGCTTTTTGTTGTTTTTGCATTTTTGGCCACAGCAGCTTTCATTGATAGTAGAGGGAGACAGGAAATGGGGGGGAAGATACAGGGATGGCCACTCGGGCAAACTGGCGACAGGCCGGGACTCGAACCCGTGCTGTCCGCACCGCAACGCGGCATATGTATGTGGTCGCCTGCTCCACCACTGAACTACCTGGGCGCCCCAGCCATTCTTGCCTTTTAAACTGTTGTGCACACGCTCAAGCGAGCGTACCTGTGGTGTTGCCACAATTAAATGAGAGAGACATCAAAGCTGTAGTAGATGATGCTGGTAATGACACTGAGTGAGCTGTTGAGTAACAGTCTATTACAGCAGTAGTGCTTTATACCTTGTCTTCCTTGTGACAGTTCCTGTTTTCGGAGTTGGAAAACAAAGGTTGCTAACTAATGGCATGAGAATTAGTCAGTAACGGCCACTACCCAGCAGAAAGTAGTTCAGCGCCTGCTGGAGGTTGAAGCCTTTGTCGGGGTGTTCTGTGTACTGCTACATCAAATGTTTCTGCTTTATGTGCTTTGTGTACCATTTTACACACACACACTAAGCTGGTGGCAAAAAAAATGCCTCTTCTGTTTCTTGTTTGCTAAGTGCCACAATTGATGTGACACATCTAGAAGCATTAGTATCTGTTGTTTATCATGCTCCACTGTAGGTTTCTCAGATAGTGGGGATAATAGTATCTTCAACATGTCTGGTGCTCCATTTTGTTAATAATTCTTGTTGTTCACACAGGGTATTTTCTCTTTGTGTATATTTACCCCACTCCCATTTCCATCTTATGCTCTACTTTCTCCTCACCCATTCGTTTCTACCTTCACCCTTAACCTTTCACTTCTCTCTCTTTCCTGTTTTTCCTCCAGGCCACAGTCATCCAATGGACATGCCTGGCCGAGGGCTGTACGATGAGAGGGACAGTGGCATCGCCAGATCTGGTACGTTAATGAGACTAGGTGCCAAAGCCTGGATTGGCCTACACTCACACCACTTTAAGTCCTTCAGCTGAGCTTTGAATTGTGCTTACATTTATTCTAGTCAAAACTAAAGAGGTTAAGGAATAGAGAACATGTATGTAAGGAAGATAGTGGGTGGCTCGAGAACTGAAGAAGCCTTTCAGATGAGCGGTGAAATGTTTTCAAGAAACATAAAAGAAGTCCATTTGCCCTTTTTCAAGCTCCAGAGACTACTATTACATGGACGACTGAGAACCTACATAGACAAGATAGTCGGTTATTACACTTTTGTTTTCCCTCCGCTTCACCTCCAAAAATTTATTTATTTATTTTTCTTAAATCTCAAGTTCTCATTGATCAGAATCTCAAAAACATGATTGCTTAATATAGTGATGCATAGTTATTTCACAAGCATATCCTGTGTCAGAGTGATTGACCTGTTTTAGCTTGAGTCTTCAAGGTCAAGAACAGTTACAAAAGCACGAGTAACTTTAACTGTTGGGGTTTAAGTTGCAGCCTGCTAATGTGGTGTACATACATAGATGTAGTTTTCCACTCCATTCTTATAAGTGATTCCTTTTTAGACCTACTGGCATGGAAAAAAAGTAGGGTAAGAATTTTTTTTTTTGTAATTTGAAAAGTCCTTCATGTTCTGAAAGTTGGAAGTATTTGGACATAAAACAACACAAAGAAATTAAAGTATGGTGGGAGAGGATGTTGAGGTGATTACATAGCTTCTGGGGTCTGGAAAAGCTTGTCTTGGGGAAACTGACCTCTGTCTCCTAGCCCCCCCCCCCCCCCATCAAACATCGCCACTTTCCATTGGAATGACTGGTACGAGGAGAATTGTACATTCTGTTCTTCTTGCAAGATGTAGACAATCACTCATTCACCTCATGAAGTTGTCTCTCTTTGTCTCTTAAAACAAACACACAACATCACACAGCAACTAAATGATTCATGTGACCAATGATCAGTGCCTCCTGTCTGTGCTGTAAATAACCCAGTGATCAGGGCTTGTAGAGTGTGTGTGTGTGTGTGTGTGTGTGTGAGCGCGTGTGTGTGTGTGTCATTATCATGCCAAGCCTGGTGTAAAGCCAGTTTGTCCAACAACTGCAGCATGTGACTGTGAGTAAGCTAGCTGACATTAAAGCTCATATCACAGGTATCCATTAATTATAGTCTGTGTTTACGGAGACAAAGAAAAGTGTGCATGTTTGAGGGCTGTTATGTGCAACATGGTCTTTGTCATGTTTTTATTTTTTATGTGTGTGTATGTGTGATTGAAACTGAATGCTCTACACACATGTTGTCTGACTCACTTGTGACCTTTTACTCTTCTGTCTCCCACATTCCCTCCATCTGTTCCCTGCTCCTTTCTGTGCTCCTCATCTTCATTCTTGCATCTTTCATTTACTTATTCTCGTCACTCCTCCATTCCTTCATCTTTCCTTCTAGCTTCTCTGAGCAGCCTGTTGATCACTCCCTTCCCGTCTCCAAGTTCATCCTTGAACAGCAGCTGTGCGTCCAGCTACCAGCGCCGGTGGCTCCGCAGTCAGACCACCAGCCTAGAAAATGGTGTCTTCCCCCGATGGTGAGATGCACGCAAACTCTGTAAAAACATTTCTCCATTTAGTAAAAACTATGGAAATATGGAAAGAAGCAACAGCAAATAACAAGCAAGCAAGTACATAAAAATACTATTCTGTCAACTAATGAATTTTCCATATTTAATAAATTTGAGCTGTATTTTATTGTACAGTATGAGTCAAACGTTTGGACACACTCAACCAATCCAGACTTTTGACTGGTACTGTACTTGAACATTGGTTAGACTATAAAACATGTCAAAGGAAATGAAAATGTCCATCACACCGTGCTAAGGCCAAAATTATGTTCCTGACCAACCTGGATATATTTTGTTTGTAATGACACACCACACAAAACACAAAATTCTAGCAATAAAGAAATAAAAGCTTGAAAAAAATTACTTTGATTATCAGAAACTGGTTTTGAATGGCTCATTTACCCATTTGATTATTTGTTGATTTGCCAGCTGATTTGAGTGTTTTAGCTCTAATCCAAATATACAAGTCAGCTTTCCCAGAATTCACACTCACTGAGTCGCTCCCAATCACAAGTGCTTAGTCATCTTTCACCCCTATTCAGGCCCCCTGTCTGGCTTTGCTAAAGTTTATCCTACTAGGACTTCCTCAGAATCCAGCAGGCAGCTGGGAAAAAAGGCACACACTGCTTCTATCTGTTAATAGCGACTCATAAACAGAGCTGTGATTAGACAGGATGCTGTATTGGTCTGCTATATTGAAACCAGCTGTCAGCCTCTGACTGTGCTCTGGTTCACCAGCACCACCAGCATTTTTTTTTTTTTTTAAAAACCCTCAGATTAAGTCTTTTCATGTGCTTTCTTTTTTAAAATATTTTTTTCTTCTTCAAACTTTCTCTGTGGTGGCAGTATGTAGAACTGCCTGTACTGTACTGTGTAATAATGTAATGATGCATCAGTGTGTGTGTAGTCAAGACAGTGTGCCCCAGCATCAATACTTGTACAATAAGTAAATGAGTAAAACCTGGGGCTGCAAGGATTCTTTGCATTACCTTTTAAGCCCCCCCCCCAATTAATTTAGGAAAACTGTACGTTACCATTCTCTAACCTCTGCAGTTAAATTCTTAGATTCAAGTCATTTTGGGTAATTTACTCACTTTGAAATGTTGATGTTTTAAAGATTTTTGCCAGTAATATATGTACAGTTTTATGTTAAGTAAAATATAACAAATATATTAGGATTCAGATTCACATGGCGAGATGTTTTGCACTTATTTCTTCCTTTGTCCTGCTGTGAAGTTGACTCCCTGTGAATCCTATCCTTATTAGGTCGGTGGAGGAAAGCTTCAACATGTCCGATGAAAGCGGCGGTCCAAGCCTAGGTGTGATTCGGAAGAAGAAGATAGCCATAGGGGTCATCTTCACACTGTCCCCCAACGCTGAAGAAAACAGCCGCTTCCAAGATTTCTTCTTCTCCCACTTTCCTCTCTTTGAAAGCCACATGAACAAACTCAAGAGCGCAATTGAGCAGGTAAATTAATGGGTACAACTGCAATTTTAGGCCAACTTCATTTTGCAGTTTTGTTTAAATTCCTAATCACCTCACTGAACGATGGTGTAGAGATAAGTCTGCCTGCACATTAACAATGGCATAAACAGAACCAAAATATAAACCTTGCACTGTTTGCTGCTGTAATGAGCAGAGCTGCTGTCAGATTTACCAGTCAGTGGTCATGCCTTGTGTATCTGAGGTTCTGTTTACTGCTGTCTGTTGTTGGCATTGTCAGCACTCTGGTAGATTTCCAGTGTTAGCCCCTCTTCTCCTTTACAAATTCTTTAGGTTGTCAGCTTTGTTGCCAAATATCTAAAAGTGCATGTGTGTGTTGTGTCACTCTCAAGGCCATGAAGATGAGTCGGCGGTCAGCTGATGCCAGCCAGAGGGCTCTGGCTTACAGCCGAATAGTGGAGGGACTCAACGAGTTCAGGTTGGACAACAGCTCCTACTTACTCACTTAAACATAAAAATGATCTTACAGAGTATAATTTCTCTCGTTAATTTTAATCTAAGCTTGGAAGATGATAAACACTGCTGCTTTTATTTTGAACACTTCTTAAAGTTGCGTATTAGGAAGTGTTTATGCATACAATAGAGGATGTTGCATAACTTTCTAAGTAAAAACCTATCCTATAATGCAACTCCTAGTAACAAAATGTGGCAAAAACAACCTACACAATTGCTTATAGCTTTCTTAAAACAAAATGTATTTATGTTTTCACTGCATGTTTATTAGCAAGCTGTTCCTGCTTACCACAGCTAACTGTGTTATTCAGTTTCAGTCCTTTAAAATGCATTAAAAATCTTTATTTAGGAAATTGATGCTTTACTTGAATTTTAGATGTCTGCAACATAAAACTGAACACAAAAGCATGCTCTGCATCTTGATCAATCTGCACATCATAGGACTTTGGTACATCTTGTAATTTAAATAATTTTGTTTGGGAGGCTACACATTGCAGAGCTCCACTTCTAGGTCCAGCCATACATTAACACTAATAAAAGAGAGGGGGATCTGGGCTTGGTCTTGGCATTAAGCACTACTTATTTTGTTTCTTGTTATTGAGCAGATGTTGGCAGGATAGGATGCAGGAAAGTTCAGTGATAGAATGGAAAAAAGAGAAGTAAAGCTCTTGTAAAATATTGCCCTGTTTAGGAGACAAGTAGTTGCTGCACTGATGAAGTAATGTACTCCATAAAAGACACGGCCTGTGTTGAATATTGTGCATAGAATCACATTTAAAAGTATTGAAATAAAGCAGATCCATATCAAACTTTTTATCTCAAGCCGCTGTTAGCGAAGCCTTAATGTTTTGTAAAGTGGGTCACCAAGTACCCGTTTTTATCTTGGTGCTGACATTTGGTCAGCTTTAATTACCTGAGAAGTATTTTATACATGCTTTTCATTCCAAGCTTGGTTTGTTAACCTAGTGGGTTACTAGGGTCCTCTTTCAAAACCAAGCAGGCATTGATCCCAGGCTTGTGAGACCTGGGATTTACCATTCAGGCTTACTTGCATTCAAAAGAAATTGCTTGATTTATTGATGAGGTTCAAAGGAGAATACATGTGACATTTAATATTTGCTGGCTGCAACAGCGAGTGATATAGTTTAACCTTGTGAGTATCTGTTGATGCAGTCAGCTTGGCAAAACAAAGTTCTGGAAGCACGTACTACAGTTGGAACTAGCACAAAGGTCGTTTGATGGATATTTGCAAACCCAAATGTATTTATTTGTATCTAAAGTAGGGGTGTGAGATCTGATCACAAGTGGTCAGCAAGCATGTTAGGGTTGAGAACTGATCTACAAAAAGCTCCAGTTGGGATTGATGCCCAGATTACGTGTGAACAAACACTGCTTATTTGTTTGTCTTTTTGCTAATTTAAATAATTGTTAAAACAAATAAAAGTGTGCATACTATTAAGTCCAGCAAGAAATGTCAAGTAAAAACAAGGGAGGGATGCTGTTTCCTACCTTTGTTCATTCATCCATCCATCCATCCATCCATCCATCCGTCTTCTCCTGCTTATCCAATTGCTAGAGGCAAGGTACACCCTGGAGAGGTCGCCACTCTGTTGCAGGGCTAACGCAGAAAGATGGAAAACTATTCGCACCCACGTTCACACCTGTGGGCAATTTAGAATCACCAGTTAACCAAACCCCATGAACAGGATGTCATTGTACTGTGGGAGGAAGCCAGAGTACAATGACAGAGAGAGACATGGACAGAGCATGCAAACTCCACACAAAACGGCCCCGGATTCCTACCTGTCTTGACTAAATCAAAGTTGCTGCATTGTAACTGCAGTGCATGCAGGAGGTTTTTGCTTTAGGGCTTTTACTATGTTTAGGGAAGCTTATATAACCATAGTTTTAGAAGCTACAACTCAAATTTTACATCACTGCATATTTTGGCTAGATTGATTTCTTTACATCTCTTAGAAACATCAGTTCCAAGAAGGAAAGGAACAGTCTTTATTTGTGATGACATGAAATATGAAATCATAAATTTGTGATGATTGAACTCCAGAATTGTTTGGTATGTCCATCTGGGTATGGGTGAGACATACTTGCCAGTATTGTATGACTCGTAAAACACGCTAACTTATATTATGTGCGTGCATGTGCCCACATGCTTGTCTGTGCCACTTTCACTTGCCGCATACACACTGGCACGCTGTTCCCTATTTGAGGTCCGCTCATTGCTGCAGTCATATGCCTGCTGACAGCCGGCCTCAGCAACCCAAGCCTCCTGAGTGGCAACCCTATCTATCTCAGACAACTGGTCATGAGCTGAGCACCAGAATAGTAAATAATATGTAAGTGCCAGCAGGAGGAATGCTGGTGCCCTGGACTAACAAAATAGCTGCAAAATCACCTTCAGACATAGGCTAAATATAAAGGTAGCCACTTTTGTCATTAAGGGGTTTTGACTTAATGGAACATTACAAGACGAAACTGGAAGAAATGTCTTTCTGTGACGCTGATGTGGTTTTGGCATAGCTGGAGGGAGGGCACACGCACACACCCTGCATGCCAGCAAAGATAAGCTGCTCTCCTAGTAGAAGCATCTGTACATAAAAGTCACACTAGCCTATATTGGGGCTATACTAAGGTTTGCAGTTGGAGTACAAACAGGAGTTCTGGGCAAAGCAAAGCACTTAACAGACCAGAGTTTGGAGTCTTAATTTCCATTTAGACAGATGCAGTGAATTTGGGAAGTTTTTAGAAACTGAAAATGTGTGTGAAACATGAAGCTGCATGTGTTTTGAAAACTTTCTAAGCAAATAAACAAATAAGGAAAAGCTATTATTCCTTGAAGCACTCGGGTAAAACTACACACACAATGGCAGCCTTCATAAACAGAACTTTAAAGTCTTTATCATTTACTGAACCAGTGACACTGACAAAGTGAGCTTAACAGCAAAAAGGTAAAGCAATGCACTTGAAGTCTACCCTGTACACTTGAGCATGCCTCAGTTTTGGGTTTCCCTCAAGCAGCTGAATAAGGTGGCAAAACAAAGTATTCCCCTGTTTACATAGAGGCTACATTCACAACCAAAATCTTGTTTCTTTCCCAAATTGAGACTGTTATTAACTGGAATTATCACATTTTAATGACTATAACAGAACAACTTAACTGGTAGGATAGGATGCGCTTATAAAACCAACTTATGAAACAAACTTAGTGAAGCCAAGGAGGTCAAATGCTTGGATTGTTATGTACCATAGTGTGGTAATTTAAATCTGGGTCTTCAGCCTGACACAACAGTTTAATTCCACATCACAGGCATGCTTTTTAACATTCACCTGAACAGCTGATGCGTTGAGGCTGATGCTAGATTTCCCCACTCATCTACCACCGGCCTGGCCTTAGACCTCTTTCCAGTGGCAGCCTTTCAGTAATGTACACCAGACACCGGGGGCAAGTGGGGTTTAGGAAAGGCCGCGGAAAAAGTCAACCCTTTCATAATACGGGAATGAATAAAGTATTATTAGTTCATTTGATGCTGCAGTCAAGTGACTGATGATCTGTGCTACCCTGCTGATAACAAGACATAAGAAGAGGTGGAGATGTCTGTTTGGTGCATTCGTTTACATCAGATTCATGATCACTGATAGACTTGCTATTATCACACATTTTATCTGTCAGACTGTTACCTAATGCTGCAGTGTTGTAGTTTTGTGTGATTTTGTTTATGCACTGGCATACTTTAGTTGTTTCAGTTGTTAGAGAGACAACTGAACAACACCAACAACAAAATTGTTTTTCTAAGTCTTGTTTTGTTTATAAAAACAAAACAAATCTGGCATCTTTCTACTGTAAAATTATGAACTCTAAAGACTTACTTTCCTATACTTGGATTAAGCCTAGGAGGTGTTCACTGAATTTTTTTTTTTTAAAGTTGAGGACTTGAGTTGGCCAGTTTCCTGCAAACATATTGTTTATGTCACTCTGAGCACAGTCTTAGGAATAGATTACTAATCAAAAAAAGATCTGCTTGCAACATCTGTTGCAAGCTGTTAAATTCATTAATTCTGCATTCATTACTACTTCCTGCAAAGCACCTATAAAGAGTAAGGTGTTAAGTTGTTTTCTTTGGAAAAATACACAATCCTAAACTGGCTTGATCACTATTCATACTTGACCTGAAGTGAATGTCACTTCCACTGTGTGACACCTGTCTGCATCTCTCCTGTCACTTGGTTCATTATAGGTCAGAGAGGTTGTGAGATTACTGCTGAAGTAACCATTTTTATAGCTCTCTCGTAGCTTCCAGTAAGATTAAATCAAGCTATCAGGGCAGGGTTTTATTGCTTATTTGTAAAACCTACAAGTCTTGTGACAGATCACCCGAGCTGATAGCAGCTGGTTAAGTCTATTTCACTTTCCTTAACTCTGCTGCTATGTTAGCTGAAGATTGCAATTGTATTATGAATTTAGGTAACATGTTTGCAGTAAAAAAAGCACAAAAACCCCACAAAGCACCTCCTCACCTAATAAAAACTAACACTATTTGCTTTCATATCTAGTGAAAACTGACACCTCTTTTTTTTGTGAAATAAAAACAACCAATCTATTCTGCTTTGCATTTTCAAACCCAAGCACAACCAGCTGCAGTCTGTATTTTAACAATGACAAAAAATTCCTGATTTTCCACATTCCTACGTCTGCAGAGATTCCCTTCTGCCCCTGTGTCAAAGCTTGGCCTCTGGCCGAGACATGCTCACCAATTCGCCCCACGCTCCATGGAAACTCCTGTCCTTCTCAATGGACAAATGCCCCAGCTGGGCCACATACAGATGCATATAGACCCACACACTGTACAGACCAAGAGACAAAGTTGGGTGTGTGAGTGTGAGAGTGCACGAAAGGTCGTCAGACTATTACAAATGCACACAAGCAAGGGTCTCCCATGGCCTCAGTGTAGACAGCGAAGCTCTGTGAACTGAGATATCTTTTGTTTACCCCAAGAGACAATAACGTGTCTGTATTCTCTCCGTTTTCTCTCTTTCTCCTTGTTCCCTTTCATTTGGTCTCTCCGTGGCCTCTCCCTCTTTCATCGCTCCCTCCCTCGCTGTATCTCATCTCCAGGATGACCATCTGCGACCTCTACACCATGCCCCGGGTGGCTGAACCTGTTTGGTTGACTATGATGTCTGGAGCATCAGAGAAGAACCAGCTCTGCGGTCACTTCATGAGGGAGCTTTCTCTGCTGATGGAGCAGGCCTCCAAGAACCAGTTGAGTGTCTGCTTATTCTCGCACCTACTTCACTATTAGTCATGGAATTTCTAAAAATGGCACACAGATTTTGAGTTCGAGAGGTTGTGTCGTTGACTGGGACAAAGAAACTATACCAAGTTCATTTTCAAGCACTACCATGTCATACAATATGCTATGTTGTCAGTAGCTGTATGAGCAAAGCAACCCGATTAACAGTAAAAATCAGAAATAAAGATGGAAAGAGGTGCACATTAGCCCCGTGAAATTTTTTTGCACATGCATACATGTCACTTTTTATTTATTTTTATTTTATGTATTTATTTTTTGCCTGCTCAACAGAAAAAGGGAACATGCAGATTCACATACAGTAACTATTCATTCTCTCTCCATCATACCCCTTTGTTATGTTTAATCACTCACACACACTGAATGTTTCACCCTCTTTGCATCTATTTGTCTGCCTTTAAAAAGGCTGTGAATGAGAAGATCCCTGCCAGTCTCTAATTGCTTATTGTTACTATTACAAAGCCATGTCAAACTACTACTAATTGTGCTTGTATGAATTGGTAGCATGGCCTTTATTGAACATGGCACCCATATTCAGTAGAGTTAATTAAAGTATCATTGACTTACATAATTTCTTAACTTGATTACTGATTAACACTGTAGTAGAAGTTTCCATGCACGGCATCTTTGCTCATTTTGTCTAAAACCAAAATATATTTTATTTTTATGTATAGATTTTTTTTTAATGTTCAGTCATTTATAAAGGTTGCGACATCTGCGACTTTCCTCATGTTCTCCAATTTCTTCCACAATCTCAAAATATAAATAGAAGTTTTTCTCCTAGGTAACCAGTTTCTGTATCAGTGTCACTTCTTAGCTGAAGTCATTTTCCACCACTACTGCAACTACCTCTAAGTGCTGTTGACTCTGGTGACGCGTCACGTTTCCATGGGAACCCATGCTTTTACTGTATCACATCACATCTTTTATGAGGCGTCCCTTCAGTGTTCCCATGACTGATGGTTCTGATAACTCCAGCAGTCACAGCACGCGATTGAACTCAGCTACCATGACAGTGTTGAGTCATAAGACAGGAAGGGAAGTAGACACTTGTGGTCAGAACTGAGAAGTGAATCATGCTTATAGAGTGTGTATGAGTGTATCACTTAATGTGTATAGCTGGGTATGTTACAACGGATGTCTTTGTGGTGTCAAGTTCAACAAGGAAAAAGTATGACCTTACCGAAGCAGGTCATGAAGGAAACTGAGACACACAGCCATTTCTGATAGACGTTAATCACGTACTGATTCTTCTCTTCTCGATTTTTCCAGATTCCTTCCTGCACTATTGACAGCCATCCTGACCAACCATCTGGCTTGGGTGCCCACCGTTATGCCAAATGGGCAGCCTCCAATCAAGATCTTCCTTGAAAAACACTCCTCCCAGAGCGTCGACATGCTGGCAAAGACGCACCCCTACAATCCTCTGTGGGCACAGCTAGGTGAGACAGTCAAAGATAAACACACAGAGAGAGCCTCATGTATCTTTGCTTTCTGTTAAAGCACCTGGGTGGAGTGGAAGTAAAACATAACACCTGTGTTTACTCTTTATTTTCACTGGAACATTGTTGCCCTTGTTAATCATTACAACATGAAGACAAGTTGGGACTAAACCATATTCTCTACCTACGGCTTTATTAAGTCTGAATAAGCCAGATGTCTCAGCCTCATAGGTGTAATGCAAATATTGTGGTTTAAGTCATCTCTGTAGCAACTTTGTGGTTCTAGTACACATTACATGTGTACTACAAATACTCTTAAAAGTATAGACATAACTGAAGTTGTAATAACTCCAAGTGAAAATTGGGTATATTGTGGGGGTTTATCCAAAGTTATACTGTTAAACTCTCCCTGATTCATGAGGAAAGCACTGCATTGTTTTGCAGAAGTTGCACTACTTGAAGTACTGAGATTTATTAGAAGTCTGCTAATGAGAGAAGCCCTGTAATAAATTTAAAGGGAAGTATTAATGAGTTTGAGAATTCCACATTTTCACTCATGTGACATGTAATGCATTTAGAAAGTGAGTTAACAGTGACACCTAGTGTTAACAAGTGAGAGCTGGAAACAGGAACTTTTGTCATATGAAAAGAGAACAGATAAAGAGATGATTGAGTACAATATAGCTGGAGTGTACAAGTGTTTAAGCAAGCTTTTATTCATTCAAGAGAGCATTTTTTTTCTCTCTGCGTGAAACTTATAAAGCCAAGAAAATATGAACAGATTTATTACCAGAGTCGTAAAAAAATATTTTATTCTTTTTCTTTTCTTTTTTTTTTTGTAGGAGACCTGTACGGAGCCATTGGCTCCCCAGTTCGGCTGTCAAAGACTGTGGTAGTTGGCCGCAGACAGGAGTTTGTCCAGAGACTCCTCTATGTCCTCACCTACTTCATTCGCTGCTCAGAGCTGCTGGAGACCCATATGCTGGACAGTGCTGAGGATGAGGCCATTGTCATGCCCGGTTCCCTCATAACTACCTCCCTTAGAAAGGGAGAGGTGGAGGAGTCAGATTATGTTCTGGTTACCGTCCATAAACCCAGCGGAGACTACCTGTCCCAAGGGGCCCACAGTCAGCAGACTGAAATAGAAGATAGCATATACCCTTCAGACAACAGCCTCCAAAGCAGCACATACACAGACAATGAGGTGGAGCATAGTACTGAAGGTCCACCCAATGAGGAAGAGGAGGATGAGGAGGATGAGGAAGACAGCAGTGAGAGCCAAGGATCAAGGAGCAGTGTGCTTCAAGCGGGACACAGCCAGGGCACAATTCCCGTTAACAGGACTGCTGAAGTCGCTGAACCCAGGAATGTGTGCAAGGAGTCTAGCAGTCCACTGGTCATAGTGGCTCGAGTGGAGACAATGCTGCATGTTGGCTTGGCTTCCACCAGGGAGCAGGTCTATGTGCTGAATACAGAGACCAAGGGCAACCTAAAACCTGTTGATCCATCCATCCCCGTGACCTTTGCTTCGGATCCATCCCCACCTTTTGCCACAGAAAGTAAAAACTGTGGGGTAGATGATACAATTAATGCAGCATCTGGAAACCAGACCACTAAAGTGCTGGCTTCTCGGCCTTTGGGAATGCCTTTGGAGAAGAAGCCCCCAGATAAGAACCTGGTGATACCAGGAAACACTGTGACAGGGCCCATGGCTTTGACGCTACCAGAAGAGGAAGAGCCAGCAACAAAAGTCACTTTCCTCATTGGAGATTCCATGTCTCCTGAATCAGACACAGAGAGCCGCGGAAGGAAGGTGGAGGAGGACTTCAGAAAGCACAAGAAACACATGCAGCAGCTTCATCAGCCATCACAGCATCAACAAGGACAGCATTATCAGCCACAGCCGCTACAGAGAGCAGATTTAAAGACCAGCAGCACCAGAATGACCGAGGACCAAACCAGACAGACCAAGGCAGCTCCAGCCCTGCAGCGGGTACCTAGCAAGATTTCGCAGTGGAACGTGAACTGTGGGGATGAATTTGATGAGTATTTCAGCTTGGAGAACCCTGTGGAGACTAGGACTATAGATGATGTTGCCAAACATAAGGTCAGTATGAACAAGGACTCATTGAACCCTTTGGTTGTTCCCCAACATCATGAACTGAGGGGTCATGACTTTCAGAGTAAGGCCAGGGGTCAGGGTTTGGGCCTCTGCTTAGCTCCAGGTAGTGGAGAGATGCTGTCATGCAGGAAGGGAGAGACATTATTGGATCTTGAGAGGAGGTGCAGGTGTGGATCCACAGACTCTTCTGACATCTGCTCCTGCAAGGGCTGTCCTGCTGAGCAGGACGGGGATCTTGTGTTGTCAGTCCCTGTTCCCCAGGATGGATCAAGCAACAGCAAAGAGGACCAAAAGCACAAAGCAGCGCCTGTCAACGAATGGGAAATACCACGCAACGAGAGCTCAGACAGTGCACTGGGAGACAGCGAGAGTGAAGAGACAGAGGACTGGCAGGAGGAAGTCCTGGTGCCTTTCCCCGGGTGAGTTGAATTTGTTCAGAAGTGTATTTTGGTTTTATCCAATAGTTGATTAACTGTTTGAGAATAAATAATCTATACACATAGTTTGAAAGGAAATAAACAAATCTCTCATGTCATGCTTCATTGACAGGTCAAAGCTGGTGGAGAACTACTCAAAGCCAAGCATTGCTAATTTTGGCCGGTCTCTCTTTGGAGGCTACTGCCCCACCTATGTGCCAGACTTTGTACTGCATGGGATGCCCAATGACGAGAAGCTACGGCAGAACCTCATGACTGAATTAACCCATGCTGTTCAGGTAAAGGCTGGAAAGACTTGCTCTTTAGGGAGCCAAACCTTTTTTCATTGTCAAAACAAAATGCTTAATGTTAGGGTCATATGCAAAAAGGAGGCTTTGCAGCATCAGGGAAATAGGCACACTAGGAAAATGATCCTAAGCGCACAATCAAATCCACCAAGGAGTCATTCAAAAATAAGAAATGAGAAGTTATCGAATCACCTTGTCTAAAATAGCTCAGATTTGAAACCCACTGGAATGGGTGAACATCTAGGGTGCAATCACACTGGGGATTATTGTTTGTTTTTAATCTCTTTTGTTTACGTTCACTGTGTCTCATTGCAAATGAAGTTATGTAGACATGACATTTGAGACGTAATGAACCTGAAAACTGGGCGTGTCAGGGATATTTGTGTTTTGTGTGTGTATTTCATTGGTTTAAATGCCTATCCCTGTCCCCTCTAGCATCCAGTATTGGATGAGCCCATAGCAGAGGCCGTCTGCATTATAGCAGACACAGACAAGTGGACAGTGCAGGTGGCCAGCAGTCAGAGACGAGCCACAGATGTCAACAAGCTGGGGAAGGAGGTCCTGGTGTCCAGCCTGGTTTCCAGCTTATTGCAGTCCACTCACCAGCTTTACAAACTCAACGTGTCACCCAACTTTGTACGTTAAGTATCCATCTTTCTGCTTTGTCTGTTTTAGAGTCAAGATGATGTTACCCACCTAAAATTTCTGTGTATACACTAAATACCATTTAGTTTTTTTCTTATCGACCATGCTTCTGTGTTGTTCCTCTCCTCTTTAGTGTATAATGCACCTTGAGGACCGCCTGCAGGAGATCTACTTTAAGAGCAAGATGCTTGCTGAGTATTTGAAGGGCCAGACCAGAGTCCATGTGAAAGAACTGGGCATGGTTTTAGGGTAAGCATTTTACCTTTTTTTTTTTTTTCTTTCTCCCCCCTTTTTCTTTCTGACTGAAAATGTAAAGGTTGGCGCTCTAAAGGTTCATCTACACACATTTTCAGTCCATTCTTTTCATCATTAGAGCTCCTGTACAGGATGCCAGTAGTTTAAAAAATGCAGGCCTGAAAGTTGAATAAATATGCCAGGCAAACAAAGGTGTATTCAAAAGGTTTCAAACTCATTATTGAAAGAACTGTGCTGTAGCTTGCATTCAGTGTAAAGTAGAACCATAGGTGTATGTCCATATTGTGTTTTCAGTTTCTTTTGCTAAAACATTCAGCGTGGTGCTTTAATCTAACTTTAAATCCTGTCCTTGTCTTTGCTTTGGTGTCTTTGCAGAATCGAGTCCAGCGACCTCCCCTTGCTAGCTGCAGTGGCCAGCACTCACTCCCCCTATGTTGCCCAGATCTTACTATGAGACTGTACTGGCGCTGAGGTCTCGAACAGTTAGCTTTCCGAGGCCGGTCAGACCTGTGTGGTGCCACTGTGGCCCCAGAATTCGCCAGCCACACTCTGCTCGCTGCTGACTCCCGACATGGTTTCCTGACCGTGTGCCTGTGCGGCGCAGGTCTTCATGGACCACATACAGAGCTGACACTTAGTCATTGCAGCTGAATTTGGAGCAATGACAATGTTGCACCACAGGGTGGAGTTAGAGACCACAGAGCTGGAGCGAGGCCCTGCGGATGAATGAAGCATCCCTGAAATGACCTTCTCCTGTTGTTTGAATGTTTTTAAATAGGACTCTTTTCATTTAGGACACAAAAGCCAAAGACTTTATTTATTTATTTTTTTGTTCAGCTGAAAATGGAAATTTCAGATACCTGTAGTATAATAAAACAATGGATTTTTGATTCTTCATCTGCTTTTTTCCCCCTGTACAATCTTAAACCTGGACATATGAAGTGATGGATTACATGCTTAAAGGAAGTGGATGGATGATTTTAAACTATACTTCAAGGTAAATATCACTTGGAAGAAAACATTATCAATCTCATGCCAATTATGTCTTTTTGTTTATCATGACAACTTTGTTTACAAGCCAAGTTTCCCTGAGGTTTTGGTTTTTGGTAAACTGCAGTGCCCACCTGACATACGTACACATAATTTCTTTGTTTTTTTTCTTTTTTTTTAAACTTCTGCAAATTTGTTTTGAAATGACGAAAAGTGGCTTTGACATTCTTATCATAGGTACAGCACTACCTCAGATCTTTATATGGGCTGTGGATGACACACATTTACAGCTGCCCCATAGAAAACCCTGAGGTAAACTTTCTAAGCTATTTTAATCAGAGAAATGTCAACTGTGCAGACTCTATGCTGTGTTCTCTAAAAAGGGAAGGCTGTGTAATTCCTTAGGATGATTCAGTTACAAAAAAAAAAAAAAAGGAAGAAAAAATTATTTTTGCGTCAGAATGTGATTAAGTGGGGGTCCCTTTATACTGTGGAAAAGCTAAACCATGCATTTACATCTATTTTCCAACCAAACAAAAAAAAAAAAAATGCTGAAATATTTTCACACTTTTATAGCTTTGCCACCTTTATATGATGTTTACGGCATTGATGTTTGCAATGAGAGGAATAGAGGAACACAGTAGGCCTTATAGTGGATATGTATATATCAGCTAACACTATTCTCAAGCTTGTTTCTATTACAGTTAGACTCACAAAATGCAAAACCAGAGTAGGACATGTTTTCCTTTTGTTTTTTGACATGGGCAGATTTTGGCTGTTATGTAGTATAAGCAGGGTGCGATTTGTTGAGCATAAAATATTCTTATTCTTCTTTTTTTTTTTTTAAATGCCAAATTGATGGGAATTGTTTAAAACATTCACAAACTGCCCAAATCAGAGAGCGTTTCAGATATATTCTAACCGTAGCATACTTTTTATCCAGCAAATGTGCCTTGAAGGCCGCGGGACAAATCCTGAACTTCTGCAAATCTCTTAAGATTAAAAGAAATTAAACTGGATCATTTGAGCTTGTTAATGTGAGCACGGTATAAGTGTACTATGAGAATAGTTTCTATTGCTCGAAAAGCAGCTGAAAGTGGCACTCTAAACCCTGAGAACTGCACAGTGTTTGTGTGTTTAAGCCCAAATCGCACCCTGGGTAAAACCCAAGTCTTAATGGAAAAGTGGCATAAATGCGTCAGAGGCTACTGGAGAGCTTACTTTGCTGTTATAATTGATATATACATATATGCTTGTTACTGTATTGAAGATACTCCGCTATATCAGCCTACATTTTTGTACAAACCAGCCATTATGTTTAAAGGGTATGGATTTATATCTCCTTTTCCCTCTTTGTATATGGATAAATTATTTAGTTGCCTGTGTTTAAGTGTAACGGTTTGTGTAAACTGTACATATTCACTTTATTTCCATGTATTTGTACAGAATGTCTTTTAAAATTTGCCTCCTTGAATTATTCTTTTCCCAATTTTATGGGAATGTTGTGCAATAAAGATGCTGATGATGAAAATTGACGTGGCTCTGGGAAAGTTTTTCAGAATTTAATTTACAGTATGTGCATTATCCAAGCTGACATGAACCCATGTTGGTCTACAGGACATTACAAATTGGCTTTATGTCAAACCACAAACCTTGGATGCGCTGGCACAGCTCCAGCTTCATTTTTCATCACATCTCCTATTGTGGTTTGTTCTCTGCTTCCCAACAAACACTAAATAATAAACTATTCCATGAACTGGTTTTAGCTTTTAATAGATTATCTTTTAAGCAGAATAATTTTTTTTTTTTTTTTGAACAGACTGGATGGTGTTTCTAAATGAGGGCAGACTGTAAAAGAACAGCACTTTTGCTAAGACTGGCTATAGTTTTGCTGCCTGTGGTCACCATCTGGTTTACACACTTTACCCAGCTTTGGATTTCCCACCCCGATGCTGTCTACCACTACACCCCACCCTCCTCTCAGTGCAGGAGGTTAAATGAACCGAGCACATACACCACAGGTATGCAATGAAGGAAGGAGTGTCCTGACAGAAAGCAAATACACTGGTGGAAGCTGTTGCAACACAGTAGCAACATTGCTGCCTCATATGAATAGTAATTTAGTAGTGCATGATAACAAAAGTGGAGTTCAAGCCATGTGTAAATAAAACTCTAACTCCATTTTGCATTCTATTAGAGCTCAGGTTTAATTATAAAATATAAAGTTAAAAGGAGCTAAAGACTCAAGATCCTTTACTAAAGTTATGAAAACCCATTTTTGCCACTTGGAAAAGTAAATTAGCCATAATTGTGAGATAGTAAGACATAAATATGAACTGATATACCAACTCCAAATTCTGAGAAACATACACCTTACTATAACCAGAGATTGTGAAACTGACTTCTATAGAATCCCTCGAGTGTGGTGTTGCGTTCAAATGCCTTACGGTAATCTGATTAGTAAAGTTTTTGAGC
This sequence comes from Archocentrus centrarchus, assembly GCF_007364275.1. Classification (NCBI taxonomy): domain Eukaryota; kingdom Metazoa; phylum Chordata; class Actinopteri; order Cichliformes; family Cichlidae; genus Archocentrus; species Archocentrus centrarchus. The sequence goes on from NC_044359.1 coordinate 17,015,213, forward strand.
GGTCAGAAGTCAAAGGGAGGATCTATGCTGCATTTAAGTACTCCTTTTGTAGTTTGTACACTGAAAGATAGCCTGCCTCTTCTCTACTGCTGCTGTGAAAAACAAAGTTATATGCATCTATTTACATTCAAATGCAGGAAATGCCTGCCGTTTTGTTTTTGTTTTTGTTGTGTGTTTTTTTTTTCCTCAGGTGTTTTTATATTATTTACAAAACAATCAGGTGTCACAATAAAATGCGACACAAATTATTTGTGCCACCCAAAAAAAACACTACAAGACAGAGGGGCACATCACAGGCCTGACACTTCCAGAGAAGCTTCTGAACAGCTGCAGGATTGTTCTGAGTGTACGAACTGCTCCATTTTCAAAGATGAGGACATACACACATACATCCTTGCAGTGCTGTTTTACGTCACAGCCGGTATAGACACTGTTACCACCACCAAACACCAACAACAAAGCATGGATGACCAGGACGTTTCAACTCCTAAGGCCCTGAAACAAGGCCTTTAAAATCAGGGGACCCAAAATAGAACAGTGTTGCAAGGGCAGTCACTTATAAGGACTACAAGATGAGGACTGAGGGTCTTTTTGACAACAATGATCCCCGCTGGGCATGGCAGGGAATATGCCAGATCCTGAACCAGGCCCCTCCTGCTTCAAGACATCATCGATTGTCCAGTCCCCAAGCAGAAGACCGCAACCTGCCCCAACAACTACAGGCCATTTGCACTGATACCTATAAATGGCTGGATAGACTGGTCTTAAAGAATATCAAGACTGCTCTACACACCAATCTAGACCCCCACCAGTATGCATAGAAAACAAACAGGTCAACGGACCATCTCCACCGCCTCCACACTGTACTGTGCCACCTGGAACAGCTTGGGCACTGTGCTTGGTTGTTACTTGAGGATTACAGTTCACCATTTAATACCATCCTTCCATGCATCTACCTGTGGACACGGGACTTTTTAACCAACAGGCCAGACTGTCAGGCTGGACCCCCACCATTCCTCTTCACTTTCACTCAGCACGGGAGCACCACAGGGGTGTAATCTGAGCCCATTTCTGTACTCTCTGTACACATATGACTGCACAGCCTCCCACAACAACTAAAATGTCATCATTAAGTTTGCAGATGACACAACAGCGCTAGGAGTCATCACCAGAGAAGATGAGGGAGGGTACAGATGGGAAGCACAGAAAACGTCTTTAAGCCAAGAGAACAGATCATTGACTTCAGGAAGAAGAGGGGAGACCACCTCTGCAGATAAATGGTTAAACAGTGCAAGAAGTCTCTTCCTGTAAATTCCTGGGTACACTAATCACATCAGACCTCTCATGGACTCAGAACATCAGTCAGCTGGTCAAGCATCTGCTTTGTCCCGGACTACACAACACACTAAACACACTACACAACACATGAACTACACACTCCAAACACGCTGCATGCCACAAATCTCTCACATTTCAAAACTCCCTATCAATATCGCCGTCTATCTTTCACCATCCTGGGTCGAGGTTGGGGCTTTGGGAAGGCAATTCCAGCAGCTTAATGTTAGCTTGCTTTGTCTATTCAAAAACCAGTTTGGGATCATTGTTCTGCTGTTACACCCATTTATGTCCAAGTTTTAACCATCTAGCTGTTGATTTGAGGTGAAGTTGAAAAATTTAGAGGTAGTCCATCTCCTTCATCATTCCATCTACTTTGTACAATGTACCAGTACCACTGGCAGCAAAACAGCCCAGCGCATGATGCTGCCACCACCATACCTGACAGATGGTACAGAAATCTTAGGTTTGAAAGCCTCACCTTTATTCTCTAAACATACCTCATTGTAGCTAAATAACTCAATATTGGTCTCATCTGACAATAAAATTTTTCCCCAGAAGACATTAAACTTGTCCATCAGTCAAGTGTAAAGGTGTTGATTTTGAAGCATGAGCTTCTTTCTTGGTCGGCACCTTCTCAGTCCATGTCGATGCAAAACCTGCCTCACTGTTGACAGTGATGTTGGTGCTCCAGCAGTTTCCAGTTCATGGCAGGCTTGAGCCTTGGTGGCTCCTGGGCAGGGGCGGTTCTAGGGGCGGGGCCACAGGGGCATTGGCCTCATCTGAAATCTGACTGGCCCCCTGAAGTGCCCCTGTCCTGTCACTCATCTGTCCTTTGTCCAAGAACGAGGATCAAATTATAGGTGGATGCAATTCCATGCTGAAACACCAGTAGCACTAATGAGCCAAATGGGAATGTCCAGTGTGAGTAAAGCTTACAGAAGGAAAAGAAGATTTGAACGATCTTGCGGAGAAAGTTTTTTGAACTGACAACAGATGCCAGTCTACATTTTGAGGAGTTTGTTGGTAATGATAAGTCATAAATTATTTTTTACTCACAGCTGTCACATAGTGTAAGTCTGATAAACATTAAATTAAAAAGCAAAGTTAGTTAAGAGTAATGTTAACTGAGGCCCTACTTGTGTTTGGACATGAATGTTAGCATTTCACTAATTCATGTACTTCTTTGTAATTTGCATTTGTGTGTTAACTTTAACTATAATGTT